>NC_138139.1:44170474-44349305 GCF_964188305.1 Podarcis bocagei
GAGTTGATCATGGTGTGGATTTGCCAAGCATGCCTTCCTCTTAGCACGTTTCCCCCTTGTGTCCTGAGTTCGTGTGTCTTCAAAGCCCATGACACCTTTGGTAAAGGCTGTTCTCCAACTGGAGCACTCGCAGGGAAGTGTTTCCCAATTGTCAGTCTTTATACTACATTTTTAAAGATGTGCCTTGAGACAGTCTCTTTAAACCTCTTTTGTTGACCACCAGCATTACGCTTTCCATTTATAAGTTCGGAATAGAGTAGTTGCTTTGGAAGATGATCATGAGGCATCCGCACAACATGACCAGTCCAGTGAAGTTGATGTTGAAGAATCATTGCTTCAACACTGGTGATTTTTTGCTTCTTCCAGTACACTGATATTAGTTTGCCTGTCTTCCCAAGCAGTGGCGTAGCGTGGGTTGTCAGCACCCGGGGCAAGGCAAGTAATTTGCGCCCCCTAACCCGTGGATTTGCGCCCCCTAACCCGTGGATTTGCGCCCCCTAACCCTAACCCCCAGATGTTGCGCCCGGTGCGGCCGGCCCCCCCTGCACCCCCCACGCTACGCCACTGTTCCCAAGTGATGTGTAAAAATTTTCAGAGACACTTTCAAGGAGTTGGAGATGGCGTTTATAAGTGGTCCATGTTTCACAAGCATACAGTAAGGTTGGTAGTACAATAGCTTGGTAAACAAGCAGGCACCTACATTAGGCACTTCTGTGCTCACTCACAGAAATAAGCAATTTGCACCTCTCATATGTGCAGGATAGAATTGTAGGGTTGGAAGGGACCCAAGGGGTCATCACCCCCAACCCCCTACAATTTAGGAATCACAGCTAAAGAATCTTTGACAGGTGGCCATCCAAGCTCTGGGAGGATGGGATCCAGTCCTGACATCCAATGAAATCTAGGCATCCTTAAAGGTATGTGTGTTCAGTGTGGAAGAGTCTTAGCTGGTTCAAACAGGAACTGAGCAGGAAATGATCTCTTGTGCATTGTGGATTTTTGAGGGGATATTCACTGTGATTCTCCATGGGCAGCATCCAAAGCACTGCCAGGCACACTATCATGCAGGGATATCCCATTGGTGACCCCTGTAATGGTAAGCAGCTGAGATTGGACAATGGCCTTTACCACTGTGTCCCAGAAAATGTCCCAGAAGTGGTGCATTGTTCATCTATTTCTGTGTAAATTCTGCCACAAGAATTGATTGCAGACCCAAGGTCTAGATTTAGAGGAGAGGATGGGAGTCTACATCCAGATGAAGGAGGCTGAATAACTTCTTACTAAAGCACTAACTAGTATGAAGACTAATAATGATGATGACTGATTTATTGATTGATTAAATGTTGGGGTTTTCTAAACAGAGTTGTGAAGGTTCCAGAAGAATTTAAACATAGTCATAAACATTTCCTCTCCCTCCTTTTGACAGAAGCAAGTAGGATTTTATTTCAGATGCTGCCCATTAACTCGCAGTGGCTTTACAAGCTTAAGCAGTACTAATCAGCTTTGTACACAGCAGGCAAGTCTAAATACAAACTGGAATATCCTAATTGACATTGCATAGAGTAGGAGTGGGTGTTTGCATCAGAAAAGATTGGATTTAATAGCATCTCCCTCCAGTTTGCTTCTTGGATGGTCATTTGCAGCAGAAGTCTTTCGGTTGAAAAAGGATTTCACCCCTGATTTTGAGTATCAGACTCACCTTAGCATTGTCAAGCACACCTCTTTAAACTATGACCAGATCATGACATTCTGCTGCCTGAGGCAAAAACAACAACATGATGGTGTGTGGTGTGTCCTCCCCACCCTGCACTTCCACATTCAGAAGCTGATGGCTGAATCCTACTTCAACACTGGTGAAAGGGCAACATCTTCCACCTCACCTGAGGATAGCAGTCTAGCTTCCGTGATGTGTGGCAGACCATGAGGCATTAACAGTTCTCTCCTCCAGCAACTTGCTACTAGCATCTGTCACTGAAGGCAGGCACCTTGCTCTGCCTAATGATAGGGACGGGGCAGACTATTGGTGTCAGGAGTGCGTGCAGGAGCCAGGCCCTGTGACTGGTAGGGCCTCGCAGGACTGGGGCCTTCCTGAGTTTGGCCTGGAAGGGCAAGGCGTGGCCGCACAGGTGAGGCTTGACAGAAGACTTGTGGCACCTGGTGGCAAGGGCTGGAAGGGGTATATAAGTCCAGCATTTCCCTCTGGCTCTTTGCCACAGTAACATGCTACCCACTAGCTGTGCTTTGGCTTCCTGACTCCTGGTATCTTGACTCTTGGACCCTTGGCTTCCTGATTCATTGTATCCTGACCCTCGGACTCTTGGCTTCCTGGCTCCTGGTTTCCTGATTCGTGGACTCTTGGCTTGCTGACCCTGGACTGCTGATTCCTGCTGCCCGACCTCTACCCCAGTCCTGACATACCAAGCCAGGACTCTGACTGCCTGTAACCCGGACCATGACAATTGGTTATGTGAAAGCCTGTGGTTGCCAGTGACTCATGCTCAGATGTATCTATCGTTCATGTTGTTCTCTCTGCCCCTCCCTGTTCCCTGCTTCCCAGGACAATTCTGCAAGAAGTCTTACGTGGTACGCTTTGTCTCTCTGTGCCAAAGATAGTTGCACTTGCCCGGTTTAAGTTGCAGATCATCCAAATGCTTCCAATGGCAACACACCAATTGACTTGGATGGGTTCCATTACTTAGAAGTTAGCCTGCTGATGTGAGTGCATTTGGAATGATGGCCTCTGCTGAGATCCCATTAGGTATCGCTGCTGGAGGCTTGCCCCCAAGGCCTCCTAGAGTGGTGTGTGGAGTTGACGTTCCCAGTGAGAAGCTGAATGAGGATAAATGGCTCCCTTTTAATGAATGCATGTGCTTGGCCTCATCTCCTTAGCTCCCAGGCTAATGAATTGTACTGGGAGAGATTCACTCCATTGCCTCTCAGATCATCAGAGCTCGATTAAGATTTCTCAGGCTCCCAGTATTGAGAGGTCTAGACTTCTGCTCCATATGCAATATATTTAAATAGTAAAATAGATAATGGAGTTCACATAGATATTATTATTATTATTATTATTATTATTATTATTATTATTATTATTATTTGATTATTTTTTATTGTTCACTGATGATGATGATGATGATGCTCACTATTAGGGTTACTGCTACTATCTCCTTAAAACAGTATTTGGAGTGAAATGGTGGTGGGTTGCTATGATGGAACTAAGGATATAGAGATCAATTTTGGTTTGCATGGTTTCTATTTTTTCCAATCTTAAATTGTCTTGCCTCAGTTCAAAACTGGATGAGAACCAACAAACCGAGGCTCAATCCAGATAAGATGGAGGGTCTGTTAGTTGGTTGTTCCCTACAGTGGATAGATGGGAGGTATCCTGCTCTTGGTGGGGTTACTCTCCCACTGAAGGAGCAGGTACATAGCTTGGGGGTACTTCTGTATCCTTTGCTGCGGCTTGAGGCTCAGGTGGTCTTGGTGGCATTTTTGTTTTGGGTTTATTAAGTATTTTGTGTTCTCTCATATATCTATATATAGGTATAGATACACTGTGTGTGTGTGTGTGTGTGTGTGTGTAGTTTGCGTATATATATATATATATATATATATATATATATATATTCTGTTATCTTAAAATGAAAGGCAGTTGATTATCATCATCATCAATATTAAATTCAGTTCTCCAAATTTCTACAGCAATCAGCAGTTTTTCCCTTTAAAAATCCTGATGTAATTTCATCAGCAGTTTAGTATAAATTTCTCCTAATAAACACATTTTTCTATGCATATAACATTAGTGCAAATAACTTACAAAAATGTATTATATTGGAGAAGATCGCTTTGCAAAATTTTCCCCAATATAATGCGTTTTTGCAAAATATGTAGAAGTGAAAATTTTGAAGGATTGCTGTGTTTTGATCCTCATATTATTTTGAAAAGAGTGAAGCCCATAGATGCACCTTTAAATGTAAACTGAATTGAATTTTCTTTCCACCCCTAGGCAGGACCATGCACAAGAATTAAGAGCACAGAAAGCTGGTAAAAAATGTATTAATCTAGACCAGTACAGTTGCCTCTGAATGACAGAGACTCTTCAGGGTCTCAGGGAGAGATTTTCCCTATCACTTTCTGCCTGCCCTTTTTGATTGAGCCATCAGGGATCCTGTATGGTAAGCAGATGAATTTTCCATGTAATCAGCTGCTCCAAGTTTGGAAAATCGAGCTGAAAAGAGAATTCCCAAATTAGGCTTCCCATATCACTAGTGTATACCCATAAAAGTAACAATAAATATTAAGAGCCTATTCACATTACTAAATTGGACACATTGGGGATGCATATTGTATGCATGTCTGCAGAATTTGGCTTCCTTCAAAGCAATCATGTAATTGCTTTAGCCATGCAGCCAGCTTGCAAGCTGAAATTCATCCCACATGTCCTTGTCACAACAAGGCATATTTCATTACATTACGTGCTGCTTTGGGTTTGTTGCACAAAGCTGTTTTGTTGGTTTAGGTCCCAGGCTCGTCTATGGCATTCGGGCATCCTATGGTGGACAACCATGTGCCCATGAGCATGGCATGAAGGTAATACTCCTGATGCTACCCAAAAAGGTCCATAGCTCAGTGGTCTCTGTCAGGGGGGCGTCAGGGAGCAAGGTCATCAACAGGTCAGAAGGGAGACTCAGAGACTCAAAGTAAAGTCAGCTGTTCTATTCAGGAAATAAGTACACAACACATGGCTGTCTTCAGTGAAGACATTGCCAAGACTGGCTCTTGACAACTCCTCCTTCTACACCTCCTCTTCCAGACGTCTTGCAAGCAGACACAGGGAGGAGGGCGCCCTTTGGGCTTTCCTAGCTTTCTGCTCAGCTACGGGTAAAACTCTGTGTGACCTTGGAGTCAAAGGGGGAGGGGAGCTCAATGCAGAGGAAGCAGGCAGCTGCTGTGAAGCTGCTGTAGCATCTATCTCTTCCCCGTCCCCTCCTTCAGAACCTGAGCTCAAAGTGTGTCCATCTGCACTCAGTCCTGTCCTTGGAGGTCTTCCTGCCTCTGGGTCTTCTTGTCCACTGAAGCCTCCTGTTTCTTCCACCTCCATGGCTTTCTCCCTCCTCTGATCTATCTTCCATGTCTCACCACTAGTCGCCTGGATCTGAGCCTTCCTCCTCTGTGGCTTCACTAGGAAGTCCCTTGACTGAAGCCTCCCGTCACTCCTCATCATCTAGCCAGTCCCTGACCATCTCAGGTTCAAAGCCCAGCATCACAAGTTAGAGATGGGAAAGGCTTGAGGGCCTGAGGTTCCCTGCTACTGGCATACACTACCTGTTATGTTAAGCTATTAGAATCATAGATGGAGAATTGGAAGGCTGCACCAAGGGCCATCTAGTTCAACCCGCTGCAATGCAGGAATCTCAACGAAAGCATCTGTGACAGATGGCCATCCAACCTCTGCTTAATAACTTCCAAGGAAGGAGAGTCCACCACCTTCCAAGGGATTCCGTTTCACTGTCAAGCAGCTTACTGTCAGAAAGTTCTTCCTGATGTTTAGTGGGAATCTCCTTTCTTGCAACTTGAATCCATTGGTTTGTATCCTACCCTCCAGAGCAGGAGAAAACAAGCTTGCTCCAACTTCCATGTGACAAGCCTTGACATCTCCTCTCAGTCTCCTCTTTTCCAAGCTAAACATTCCCAGCTCATTCAACCGTTCCTCACAAGGCTTGATTACCAGACCCTTGATCATCTTGGTCGCCCTCCTCTGCACACATTCCTGCTTGTCAACATCCTTCTTAAATTGTGGTGCCCAGAACTGGACACAGTACTCCAGGTGTGATCTGACCAATGCAGAATAGAGCAGTACTATTCTGCTTCCCTTGATTATACCATATTTTTCTGTGTATAAGACAATGTTTTTTGCTATTAAAAAATTAGTCAAAAATGGGAGGTTGATTATAAACAGACGGTGAATGCACAGCGATTCGGGCTCTGGCTCTGGCTCTGGCATGGGCAATGTGGATTCTGGTTTTGGTGTGGGCATGGGTGTCCCAGGCTCGGGTTTGGGTTTGAGCTCTGATCCAGGCAGCCCAGGGTCAGGTTCTGTTCTGGTTCTGGTTTGGGTTTTTAACCCAAAATCTTTAATTTTGGGCTCAAAAAAATAGGAGTCACCTTATGAATGGAGGTGTCTAATACATGGAAATACTATGGTACTTCTGTTGATGCTCAACCCCCTTTAAAAGCCACCACCGAAAAGCCACCGACAAAAGAAGAATGGCGGATGAAACTGATGGACTATGCAGAATTAGGTAAATTAACAGGAAGGATTCGAAACCTGCGGAACCAGGGATTCTTAGAAGACTGGAGTAAATATATGAACCATTTGAAAAGTAATTGTAATGAACAGATTACGCTAGTAGGACTGCGAGAAGTTTTGTAAGGAGGACTATTTGAAATATTGCAAGAAAGACTATGTGGAGAATTATTAGTTAATGATAATTAAGAGTAATAGAGAAATTAAGAAATGCAGAATAAGTGATAAAGAATGGAAAATCATCAGAGGTGTTGATGGAAGTCTAAAACATTGTATAAGATAAGAAGTTATGTTATATGATTGTTGGAAATGATACGTTAAAAAAACCCCAATAAAAATGTATAAAAAACTAAAAATAAAAGCCACCATCTCCACACCTTATGCCAGCGAATCCCATAAGTTAAACCCCAAGGGTTTCAGAAATACAAAAACATAAACTTCCTGTTCAGAAATGGGGTTTGGGATGACGACAGCTCAATGAGATCTGAATATGCTGCAAGTCTTGCTGCTTCGGGGGGAGGGACAAGGGGGGAGGATGGGGGGAAATGCTCCTGGTGTACCCATGGAAGACTCTTGATATTTAGTGAGTGCTGCAGATTAGAGGATCAGACTGCTAAGTTTAGAGCAAGATGGCCCTTGTTCCTGTGCTTACATGATGCAGGCTGCTAATGTAGTTGTCCTTCACACTGATTTAAGCAGTCATCCAACGCTACAGAGGCATCAAGCCTGATTCTGGTACTACAAAGATAAAGTGATGAGAGCCAGACGTGACCAGGGTTGAACAGGAATAGTTGATGGCACCCTTTGACAGCGCTTACAGCACCACCCCACTGACACCACTTCGACAGGGCTCATCTAATCACTTCTGAACTGCCACAGGAATTCAGACATGGCATATCAAAAAGGTTCATCGTCCCAAGATAGCACATTAAAAAAAAAAACACACAAAAACCTTCACTGCAGTTTTGGAACTGTCTATGAAACAGAGCTGTGCTGTGGGTTCATTTAAGAACTGGCTGAGACCCAAAATTCTCTTCTTATGCCCACCAGTGTTGCTGACTTTGGAGGGTCATTACCAAGATGCTTGGAATCACACTCAATGGACATAGTTGCTTCAAAAAAGAGACTCGTGTAAAATGCTGGGGGGGGGGGATGATGATTGCAGGAGAGGAGGAAGAAGAAGCTACTGCCACAGAAGCCAACTGAATTATACTGGAGCCTGATGAAAACTTGTAAAGAGCTTGTGTGCAGCCAGTAAAGGTTTAATAGTTTTCATTTGGATCTCTAGTCATGTATTTGGCACCTGCTGGTACCAGATGCATAGAAGAGATGTGCTGAATGTACAATCTAGCTCTACTCCAGGGGTGTCATGACCCCAAACTCTAGCAGTGACCACCACACCAAGTTGGAAGCTACAGTGTCATTGGCTGAGGAGCTGGACCACATTCCAGCCTCAGAAGTTCTGAGTCAGAACCTGATGCTGCTGATCAGGAGACCATTGAACCTGAAGCTGGGAGGCAAGAGCCTGCTAAATCAGATCCTACAGCTCCAAGGCTCATAGAACTGAAGCTTGGGTCAAGGGCCTCCCATGCCACCTGGCCAACCCATGGATAACATCTTCTGGACAAAGCACTGACCCTTAAAGATACTCAGGTTTCTAAAAGGGGCAGAGCATAGGAGAAATGTACATGAGGCAAAGGGTACATTCAGATGTGGGTAATATTGTGTTAGCTTTCCTGATTATAAAGCTGGTGTTTATTTCCTATTCCCTAGTGCTGTACCTGTTGTGCTGTGGCTTTTGGACTGTTATACCAGCATGTCACACTAAATTTCAATTCACACCAGTGGCCATGGTGTGACACCAGAACCAACATCATTGGACAACATCATCACTCTCCCATGCTTTCTGCACATGCCTCCTTCTGTTCTCCCATGATTCACCCATGAAAACAGCAGGAAAAAAATTGTATCCTGCAATACTGCCCCAAATTTAGTCACTTCACTGCCATGATTTTCCAAGTTAAGGGGATTGCAAACAGACTTTTTAGGGAATCAATTAACATGGAAATGAGTGTTAAGCATGCACTATATTCAATTAGTTTTCTGGAAGTGGCTTCTATGCCATGTGAAAGCTCAAATAAAATGTGAAAATTAACAGTTAGGAAAACATCAAGAAATGGAAGAAACTGTTGTGTGAATGCAGCCAAAGGCTCAAAAGGCACACAGTTCACTACCAACCTTTGTGGGTTAGGAGCTCTCCATGGTGCTGAAACACCCAACCTGCCTTTCTGCCTTGCCCCATAGGCTCTAATAGGGAATTATAGGCACTCCCCCCATTAGATGCATAACTGGCATCAGTCTGAATGGAATCTATGTATGGAGGATGAACCAGGATTTCATAGAGCCATTGATTTGGGAAGGAATCTGGAGTTCATCTAGTCCAACCCCATGCAATGCACAAATGCCCAACAAGGTGCTTGAACCCACAACCCTAAGAATAAGAGTCTCATGCTGTACCACCTGAGCTATCCATAGAGGGAGCCCTACATCTGTCACATCCTTCTGAGATCAGGCCCCTTTTAGACTGATACCAGTCACACATTGCCTAGGCCCTAGAGGATATGACCAGTGTATGTGTCAGTGAATAGGGGACAGGGCTAGCCCATACAATCTGGGTACCATAGGTGCCAACTCCCTGGGGCCCTGGGTGCCTGAGCACCCATAAAATTCCCCATGAAGGTCCAGAGGGCCCACAGTCACAGGGCCAAGCTGGAACTCCTGCCAGGTACTCATGGATACCTTGAATAGGGCTTGAGAGATGTTAGCTTTATCTGCATGTAAAGGCTGAGTTTATATGCAATCTTGAAGAACTGTCTGGTTCAATTCCAATTTAAAGGTTGCATTATAACCACAGCTTTTACTTGCAGATTTTAATAGAGTTCTCCCTGAAGGAAGACTTTCTACTATAAAACAGGACACATAGCCAACACAGAGTCTTGCACGCCCCTCAACACTGAAGCCAGCCCTGATCCTACAGATTATAGGTGAACTGGCCTTCAGTCTGTGGATATTATGGAAGCACACAGTAGCTCAAAACATGGGTGAGCATTTTGACCAAGTTTCTTTTCCTCCAATATATAAGCAACACAAACACATATTGTTGCCATGTATATATATTTTTCTTTCCTTGGCAACCATGCTCAAACATTGTTATTCTGTCTGTTGTGCCAATAAACCAGGCATGCTGGCAACCACAAGCAAAGTGAATAGGGGATGCAAATTTCTGTTGAAGTGCAATTTTTGAACTTGACATCAGGGCTTTGAAGCCAAAAATGAAAGGGATATACTGTTAAACAGCAACAGATGTTCTGGGAAGAAGACATCTGCATTATCTAGGGAGTGGTGGTTCCTCTGCTTGGATGTGGCTACAGAAAGCCACGGCGGTTGGTTGGGTTGATTTCCAGGAATCATTAATTTGATTTTTTAATACATCGTTTTTCCTCATTGCACTGTTCCAGCTCACTTGCAGACAACCTATTCATTGAGCACTGAGTGTGAATTTTTGCACAAAGTTTGTGGGGAGGTTAGACAGTGTTTAAGCATTCACTATTATTATTTGCATGTGCATCTATGATCCACCTTTTTCCTCAAGGAGCTCAAGGTGGCATACAGTGGTACCTTGGGTTACAAACTTAATTCATTCTGGAGGTCCGTTCTTATCCTGAAACCATTCTTAACCTGAGGTACCACTTTAGCTAATGGGGCCTCCCACTGCCGCCTTGCCACCGACACACAATTTCTGTTCTCATCCTGAGGTAAAGTTCTTAACCTGAGGTACTACTTCTGGGTTAGTGGAGTCTGTAACATAAAGCGTATGTAACCCGAAGTGTTTGTAACCCGAGGTCTCTCTCTCTCTCTCTCTCTCTCTCTCTCTCTCTCTCTCTCTCTCTCTCTGTTGATCTCATCACTGCTCCAGCTCTTTCTCCCCTCTGCTTCATTTTCCTCTTCCTTCGTTGTCTAATGCTACTCATGAGAGGGGTGTAACAGAAGGAGCACACCATGAATATGTAACTCTGCTTTGCCTCCTGAGCCTCATTTTCTCTTCCTTCACTGGATGCGCACCTGTGATTTTCTGGCAAGCCAGTTGGTCACACCATGGGAAGTCAGGTAGGAAAATGGGAGCAGATGGGAAGGAAGGAGATGGCAGCCCAAATTCTGATTGGGAAAGTGATGTAAGATTAGGACACTGGTGATATAGGGGCTGGATCATATTTGGGAGACTTCAGAAGCAGGACTTTGAGCCATTTTGCATATACATGATGCACTGATGTCATATTCCTAAATCTAACCTGCCAGTTTCAATTGCTCTCTGTCTTTCCCTTTCCCAGTCTTCACAGAATCACAGCATTGTAAAGCTGGAAGGGACTCTGGTGATCATCTTGTCCAATGCCCTGCAATGCAGGAATCTTTTGCCCAATGTGGGGCTCAAGCCCACAAACCCTGAGATTCAGAGCCTTGTGCACTTCCAACTGACCTAAATTTGTCCCAAACCCAACCTTGTTTACATCACTTCTTTTCCTACATGATCCCTAAGGCTGGCTTACTCAGAAGTCGGTCACAACAAGTTCCATGGGGCAGCAGTCCTCAGTTACCAGCTCAAAATTGTAACAGTGAACTCTGGAGAGAGAGAGAGAGAGAGAGAGAGAGAGAGAGAGAGAGAGAGAGAGAACAAATCTTGCAGACTGGATCTGGGCATGCCTGAGCTTCTCCTGGGTGGTGGGCAGGTACCCCATCAGATGATCCCTGATCACTTGGAAGTATGGCAACCTGAACTATGGCCCTGATCTTAAATTAAGTTCATCCCATTTTCCTTATCACTTTGCTGTTTTTTAAATTATAAAAACTGAGCACATGCTTCTTAGTATATTCTCTGTTTCCCCTACACACCCTTTCAGGGAGTTAAAATGAGCAGAGAAGGCCCTCTAGATATTTCCAGCACCCTGGAAACACAAGGTGAGAACTTTTTGTGGGACCACCTCTACTGATCTCCCTCTCTCAGTTTTGCTTTGTCTTATTGGATTTTAATGTTATATTATTGAATGGTTGTAACGCAGGTGGCGCTGTGGTCTAAACCACTGAGCCTCTTGGGCTTGCCAATTGGAAGGTTAGCGGTTCAAATCCATTCAATGGGGTGAGCTCCTGTTGCTCGGTCTCCAGCTCCTGCCAACCTAGCAGTTCGAAAGCACACCAATGCAAGTAGATAAATAGGTAGCGCTGTGGCAAGAAGGTCAACAGTGTTTCTGTGTTCTCTGGCACTTGTCACAATCCTCCGTGCACCAGAAGCGGTTTAGTCATGCTGGCCATATGCCCAGGAAAACTGTCTGTGGACAAACGCCAGGTCCCTCAGCCCAAAAAGTGAGATGAGTACTGCAACCCTATAGTCACCTTTGACTGGACCTAATTGTCCAGGTGTCCTTTGCCTTTACCTTTACCTGTAACCCACCCAAGGACCCTATGGAGAAGGCTGGGCAAGAAATATCTTAAATAAATAGATAACCTATTACTTCTTCCTAACCTACCCATCAGGGTGTTGAGATGCCCCTGCTTCCTCAACCCAGACAATATTTTGGGAACAGAATAAGTAGAAATCCAGTTGGAGAACTTCCTGTGTGCCGAAGCAGGCTTATTTCAAAGGCCTCTCCCCCACCCTCCCACCGAGGACCTTTTGTAAGAAGCTTTGATCCGGACAATAACTTTTAATGTTGATGGATGATGTATCCTCAGAAAATGATGGAAATTACACTGTGCTCCTAGAACAAGCCTGCACATGATCATCGCAGGTCATTTATATCATCAGTCATCCAGGGAACTAAAGTAGTTATTGGATTAGAAGATCCCCCCCTTTCAGTATTCATCATTTAATATCAGGGAATAATGCCATCAGGGTTGGTTCTTTTTGTTTGTTTGTTTGTTTGTTTGTTTGTTTTTATAAATTGCAACAGGATTTCTGGAGGGTAGGGAGCGAGATGGTCGTAAAAGGAGTCACTACATTTCTGTACTTGCTGTAGCTTTATCTGTGTGTTAATGGGCAAACAGGCAACATAGGTGCAGATAAGCTGTGGGTGGAGGTGGCTGGTGCAAATTGGGACTGGTAGGACAGAAGGCAGGGAGCCCAGCAGTAGGCAGAGCCAGAGCCAGTGACAGGGAGAGCCAACTAATTTTTTTTGTTCCCACCCCCATCCTCCCTGCTGAGTCTACAAGGGCAGCACTGAGAATGGATTCAAGATGGTCAGGTGGCTTCAGAGGCTAGGAGTGCCCCTTTCCAGCTATAGCTGGTTCACCAACTGTGACCCCTTTTGGACTGATATGATTTGGTCCATGTACTCCATGCTCTGGTAACTTCCAGACTGGATTACTGCAATGCGCTCTATGTAGGGCTGCCCTTGAAGATGACTTGGAAGCTTCAATTGATCCAAAAAATGCAGCAGCCAGATTTCTGGCTGGGGTTCCACTTAGATCTCATGTAACTCCATTGTAAAACAGCTGCACTAGTCGTCAGTGCATTTCTGGGCGCAATTCAAGGTGCTCACATTAGTGTTCTTAAAGCCTTAAATGATTTAAGTCCCAAATATCTGAAAGACTTCCTCCTTCTCTACAGATACTCTTGGGTGCTAAGATCAGCCCAGGGGGACCCTCTGGGTAGTTCATCTACCCTCAAAGGTCCAGGGGAAGTGGCAGTCCAGCCAGAGGTGCTGACTTGCACCCGAGATTGAGGGGGTATGCATTGCACGTGAGTGATATCATGCGCCCGATGCACACTGTGCATGTGTGACATGTGTGTGACACATGTCGCACGGGCAGCATTGCATCGTTGGGAAGAGGCTGAGCATGGAGTCCAGCGTGACATGGCTTTCAATGACCAATGGCTCCGCAGTTGGCCTCCTCCGCCCCTTCAACATTGAGGGTGCCTGGCCCACTCCCAACAGATTATGAGTGGGGGGCAAAGACATGTTGGCCCCATAGAGTTGGCGTACTTGTGGCACCTAAATTGTGGAACGCCCTCCTCACAGAGGTGTGCCTGGCACCTTCATTGTACAGCTTCTAGCAAACACTGAAGAGGAACCTCTACCCTGGCTTTTGACATTTGAGATTCGATTTTTAGGACCAACATCATTTTTGTGATTTCGTGTTTTGATGTTGCCATGCACCCTGGGAACGTAGGGTGAAGGGTGGGCAACTCAGGAGGAGGAGGCAATGGCTGGCAGGGAGGGCCACCACCTATTTTGGTTGCAAGTAAGAAGGCATGAAATTTGGGGCTGGCTGAGGGCAGACTGAGGTTGGGAATGACAGAGACAAGTGATAGTGACAGAGACAGAGACGCTAATACAGGAGAGGGCAGCTTTGCCAGCCCTTTGATATACCTGAGACGATGTCATTGGCCTCTCTTGTAGCTGACCACAGGGACATGGGTGTCTGCATAGCCGCACATTCAAATCATATACATGTGGGAGACTGGAATATTAGTGAGACCAAAAACAGAGGCAGATCTTACCTCAGATGAAGGTCGCAATCTGGATAGAACCTCTGACAGCAGATAAAATGTAAGAATGAATCATTCTGCAAAGGGTCACACTCTGATAGTGCTTGAACTGCTTAGCAGTTTGGCTTAGTGATAATATATGTGCACTTTATGTCCAACATTTGCTTTGTAGCTAATCAACCTTGCAAAACTTCACCCAAAAGCATGCACACTGCCTCTGAATCACAAAGAACAAGCACCTTTGAGCAGAACAGGCACCCGATTTTAAAATACTAAAACAAAGAAATGATACAAAAATGATTTAGGAACGACCCAAAGAACTTCAGATCTGACCATCTCTGTGCCTGGCCAGTGTGCTCAACTGGAAAGAAAGCCCATAAGCCTTATTTTCATTTCCACTGTGTGCCTTGAGACTGCTCACATATAAATAACAGCAGCAAATATCTGAAGAGCAGTTAAGCATCCAGTACTGGTTCAGAGATCTGAATAGATTTTTTTTAATAGACTCCGGCATCATGATTAAAGTGATAAGTGGATATGATTCCTCCATCCCTGGTGGTTCTCTAGCAGCTTTATTGACATGTGCTGTGGTGATTTATGGTTGGCTGCCTTAATCGACACTTCAAGCACCCTGGGAAAGTGCCCAAGTGACAGGCCAGCTCAGGCACACAAAAAGGAGCGAGGAAGCATGCTAATTTGGCTGCGTGCTCATATTCAACCCAACTGCATGGCAGACGTTCCATCAAGGTCACTGTTCATTTTCACCAACTCCTGTGGAGTTAAACGATCTGCATGTGTACCATGGAAACACTTCCATCCTCCCACTGAGGTGTTGGGTACCCTTGAGAACGTGAGCAGCCGTGCATTTAATCACTGTCACTGTCCTTGCAAACGGAAAGGCACATCCCTCAAGGCATGAGTATGCTGAAGGTCAAGAAGCAACCTCTCTGAGAACAGGTGAGACCTGCCTTGCTGGATCAGACAGAGATCATCTTCTCATCCAGTATTTCTGTTTCCAATAATAGCCAGCAAGGTGCTAAGTTTGCCACTGGTGATCTGAAGGAACGTCTCCATCCCCATTGTTCAGCCGGGACACTGAGGTCCAGCGCCAAGGGCCTTCTGGCGTTTCCCTCACTGCGAGAAGCAAAGTTACAGGGAACCAGGCAGAGGGCCTTCTTGGTGGTGGAGCCCACCCTGTGGAACGCCCTCCCATCAGATGTCAAGGAAAGAAACAACTATCTCAGGCATCCCCAACCTTTGGCCCTCCAGATGTTTTGGACTACAATTCCCATCACCCCTTACCACTGGTCCTGTTAGCTAGGGATCATGGGAGTTGTAGGCCAAAACATCTGGAGGGCCGCAGGTTGGGGATGCCTGAACTATCTGACTTTTAGAAGGCATCTGAAGGCAGCACTGTTTAGGGAAGTTTTTAATGTCTGATGTTTTATTGTATTTTAAATATTTTGTTGGAAGCAACCCAGTGTTGCTAGGGAAACCCAGTCAGATGGGTGGGTGAACAATAAATTGTTGTTGTTGTTGTTTTCTTCATCATCATCTCATCCTAGCCCTGACACACAGATTATTCAGCTGGGGGAGGCCATCAGTGGGGGAGTATGTCTGCCATCTGGACCACAGAATCCCTGTGTCAGGTTTGTCAAGATTTGCAGTATCCATGAGTGGCTGCCCTGTATAGTTGGCCACTGAATTGCACAGTGAACAAAATGCCTTCTGTCCCGTCCCACCCCACAGCTGGCTATGGGCGAAAAGTGCCATAACGATGGGTTTCCTGGTCCACCAGAACTTTACTTGGGCAACAAGGTATTCTGAGTTTTGATGTGCTACTGAAGGGGTGGTCATTCTTAGGTCCTGACTTGCTGCTTTACATCTGACTTGCACTTTGGTCCTGACCACTGCCAGGTCTTAGTTCATGGTTCCCTCTGCTCCACATTTTGGAGAGCAGACAATCAAAGGCCTGAGGTCTCATAAGACTAGACTGAAGCCAAACATTGGAAGGTTCAGGACAGACAAAAGAAATACTTTTTTACCCAGTGCAGAGTTGCTGGGAACCACAGGAGGGAAGAGTGCTATTGTGCATGAATCCTGCTTACAGATTTCCCACTGACGTCTGGTTGGCCACTGTGAGAACAAGATGCTGAATTAGATGGGCCATTGATTTTACTTTTAAATATTTCTTTTTGTTTAGAGTGCATGCTAAAGCTCTAAAATAATTGTCGGAGAAGATAATGATATGCTGCACATTGTAGAGTGTTTGTGGGTTACCAGTCCTGTTGAGGAGCAGCTCAGCCTTCTGCCATCAGATTTAGCAAACCACTGAACTTGCCCAGTTCCCAGTTCCAGAAGGTGTCATTTGGGAATTGGCAATGCCACAGCAGCAGCTGACAAGAAATTCTGAACGGTGTCTTTAATTTTATGGGCAGAAACGAAAATGAGCAAGTTAATTCAAATCTGTAATCTCCCCCCACCCCACCCCAAGATTTGGCTCATCCCTTGTTTTGCCATGGACATGTTTGGCAATGCTGTGAAGGATTTAATTTAAGAAGGTTATTGACAAGCTGGTATGTGTGCAGAGGACGGGACCAAGATGATTAAGGGTTTGGAAACCAAGCCTTATGAGGAATGGTTGAGCATCATCACCAATGATAGCAGTGTCAGGAGCTCGTCCTACACTCGAGTAGGACCCTGGCAGAGACACATGCCCAACTGGCATGTTCTCTCCCTCCTGGTCGATCATTCGGGAGCTTCAAAAGCTTTCTTCAGCCCGAACATCACAGCGACCGATGCCAACAGACATCGGCACACTTAGGGATCCGCAGAGTTTGTGCATCTTGCGTAACAGACCTCAGCAACTCAGCATTTTGGCTAATCTACATATAAACACACAGAGAGCACTGCAACATGGCTCCGTCTCTCTCTAGCATCAGGCAGCAAAGAGAATGAACAAAGGGCAATAGTCCCACTTCACGGAACACAGTAACACAAACATCCTGTCTCCAACACTTCCCACTCTATGGAGTCAAAACATATACCATCATGTGATAGACAACAATCCCATGACTGCAATCATGGAGGGGGAATTCTAACAAGCACCTTCCTCCTGCCTCACCTTGTCCTCTCTTGGTAGGTGTATATGACTTGAAGTTGGCTCCTGGCATTTACTTGTCATTTCGAATTTGAGTGCTAATGTGGAAACATATGTGAAGCTAATGGTTGTATTATTTACGAGTGAGCTGAAGGTTTGGTCTATCAAGCAGTGATTGACAAGACGATGATGATCTTCAGCCTTCTGCTGTATAAATATGTGTTAGTTACTATTTCAGGCATGTTTAGAGTTGTGCGCATTTATCTGAGCTACTGGAAATGTGGGTGTTGATGCTATTCTGACAAGACTGTGGCTTTATGAAAGTTTAACAGAAAGGTGATGCCTCAGATGATAGACTCTGATGAAGAAACTTTTGTGTTGATAATTCAAAGCTGTTTGTTAAACAGGACTCTAGCTTACAATATGTAATTTATGGGCATGCCCTAGCAAGATCACATGGGGGAGCAGAGACCCATTGTTCGGCCCGGACACTGAGATCCAGCGCCGAGGGCCTTCTGGTGGTTCCCTCACTGTGAGAAGCCAAGTTACAGAGAACCAGGCAGAGGGCCTTCTCGGTAGTGGTGCCCACCCTGTGGAATGCTCTCCCATCAGTTGTCAAAGAGATAAACAACTCCCTGACATTTAGAAGACATCTGAAGGCAGCCCTGTTTAGGGAAGTTTTAAATGACTGATGTTTTAAAGTACAGTAGAACCTCTACTCACGACCACAATATGTTCTGGAGGCCCGCCTGGAAGTCAGAATGGGTCACTGGGAGAGGCACCATTGTGTGCAGGTGCGGGCAGCGATTACCTGCTTCTGCGCATGTGAGAACAGTGATTGCCACTTCAGTGCATGCACGAACGGCAATTGCCTCTCCTGCGCATGTGTGAATGGCGGCAAACCCATCGGTTACTTCTGAGTTTGCTGCAGATGTTGGGCGAAATGGACGTGAGTGGAGGCAGATGTAAGAAGAGGTTTGACTGTATTTTTAATCTCTGTTGGAAGCTGCCCAGAGTGGCTGAGGAAAGTCAAATATGCTGCTGAAAACAGCAGAAGGGGAGAATGTTGTTATGCTTCCTACTGGCGCCTGGTTGGCCACTGTGATATCAGGATGCAAGATGGGTCACTGGCCTGATCCAGCAATGCTTATGTTCTTATGTGTTGGGGAACCGTTGTTAGTCAGGAGAGACCATCCTTGGTCCGGGTTCCCTGACTTATTTTTTTTGTTTGGAGTCGCTCAGCATTTAAGCTCCTGAAGGGTGCTGGAGAAATGTGCACAGGCTGGTGACAGCACAGATCAGTAAATACATGGATTTCTGCAACCGTGACCAGGGTATCTCATCTGCTGGGAGAGCTCGCAGCCATCTGGAATGACAAGCTGGATAGAGCAAAGGTCCATAAGACTATGCCAAGTTCCTGTAAGGTGCAATCACACTGACGAGCAGCATCATGAATCATTTAAGAGCAAAACTTTATTAAGAAATGAATAAGCACTAAGCCATGTTCAAGATGAACAGAGAGGGTTGGGAGCTTCTGAAGCAGTGGCTTGGAACTAATTAACAATAACATTTTAGATGAAGAGAGAAGTTTGTGGAGGGGGTTCCATCTCCCTCTTCCCTTAGGCCCTCTGCATTAAACAATGATGCTAACAGCGGACACACCCACATGCATTGACATGCGCTGTTGTTGTTGTTAAATTTTATACTGCCCTACATTTCAGGATCACAGGGCAGTTTACTAATAATAATAATAATAATAATAATAATAATAATAATAATAATAATAATAATATTGTTATTTATACCCCACCCATCTGTCTGGGTTGCCCCAACCACTCTGGGCGGCTTCCGACACATAAGAACATAACAAAAGCACATACCATAATAACAAACAAAACAATACCCATCCCACAGTTTAAAAGGCCACAGATAGTTTAATTAGCCAAAAGCCTAGTTGAAGAGGAACATTTTAGCCTGGTGCCTAGGGGTGTATAATGAAGGTGTCCAGCGGGGAGAGCATTCCACAAACAGGCAGCCACCACAGAAAAGGCCCATTCTTGTGTTGCCACCCTCTGGACCATTCATAGAGTAGGGAAATGAAGAAGGGCCTCAAATTATGATTGCAGGGTCCAGATTGGTCCATATGGGCAGAAAGAGTCCTTGTATTGCAGATGGCATTAAAAGAGGATTAGACAAACTGAGGACAAGGCTATAAACATCTACCAGCCGCAATGGCTATAGTCTACCTTCACTGTCAAGTGCGTTATGTCTCTGAATACCAGTTGCTGGAAAACCACAGGATGGGAGAGGGATGTTGCACTCATGTCCTGTTTGCAGGTTTCTGAAAGACACCTGGTTTACCACTGTGAGAACTGGATGCTGGAGTAAATAGGCTATTGGTCTTACCCAGCAGGGTCATCTTATGCCCTTAAAAAAGCAGTCCTAACCATACGTGCTTGAAAAGAAGACACATTGAAATCCATGGTTCTGGCTGCCAAGTTAATGTATTTAGGGAACGAGTACCAGTCTTCTTTCCTTCTCAGTTTCTGGAAAAAAGCTAGGCGTCCTGTGGACCCAACTCACAATCTATTAATGTTCTCCAGACCGTGGTCATACTCAAATGGCCTCTTTAACAAACCAAATCCATAGGAAGAGCGAAGCACATGGATTTGAGCCAGCAAACTTATCTATGAATGAGATTATTTATTCAGCACTATGGTAGATAAATCTAAGTATTCTGGCTTCATGGGTTGCAGCCAATGCTTCATAAAAATATGGCCCGAATCCAGTTCCTACTTTAAGCCTGCCCATGATATTGCTTGCACAATGGAACCCCCCACGTATTACCTTCAAGAGTGAACCTTCCCTCCTGCTAATAATAAATCTAAATTCAGTAGCATGTATATAGCGTTTTGGGGTGTTTAATAACTTCGCATATCTTGTCCATACAACAACACTGCAACCCAGAAATACAATTAGTATCCCCTTATTTCAGATGGGGTAACTGAGTCTAAGAGGGAGTGGTTTGCCTAAGGCCCCCTAATGCATTTTTGAAGGGCTAACTCATGAATCATTTTTAGCATCCTCTATTTAAACATATGAATTGCAACATTTCAGGTGGCAGTGTGGGGATGCCACCAAATATTGACTGTCGCTATGTCACATATTGTAAAACGTTAACTCCAGTCATTGAATCATCAGAAGTCAAATGCTGATACTGAAGATCTCTCTCTCTCTCTCTCTCTCTCTCTCTCTCTCTCTCTCTCTCACGCACACACACACACACACATTTGCACATGCAGAAATTATTTGGGGAGTGTTCAGTACAGTGGTACCTCTGGTTACGTACTTAATTTGTTCTGGAGGTCCGTTCTTAACCTGAAACTTTTCTTAACCTGAAGTACCACTTTAGCTAATGGGGCCTCCCACTGCCGCCACCGCGCGATTTCTGTTCTCATCCTGAAGCAAAGTTCTTAACTCGAGGTACTATTTCTAGGTTAGTGGAATCTGTAACTTGAAGCGTCTGTAACCTGAAGCATCTGTAACCTGAGGTACCACTGTACTAAAGTTTGCAAACAAAAATCTTTTAAGGAGAGCTTTCCTTTGAGTTATACCAAGTGGCATGTTTTTAAAATTATGTTTTTATAGCATTCTAAAAGGATGGTGACAGCACAGTCTGTAGCCTGCACTATCCAAGGGAAGCGAAGCAAGCAAACAATGCCTTCTTCTCCTTAACTTCCCTGCTGCCACCTAGTGGATATCTCCCCTCCCCCCGGCTGCTTCAGCGAAACAGCACTTTAACCTTCTGCACAGGTGAGCCAACCTACTCCCAATGATGGGTTGAGTGGTATGGCCCTTCAGCATGGGGTAAATAACAAAGCATCAAACCTTTTTTCTTCTCCTTTTCAAAAACAAGTTATGCTTTTACTTACACATGTTGGAAGGTAACAAATTTAACCATTTTTGAGGAGATGGTTTTAGAGGGGGAAAGCAGATTTTACCATTTGAGTTGTTAAGAGGAAACGTGTTTTTTGGGGGGGCAGTGATAACTGCATCCAACTATAATCCAACTATAATCAAGCCAATATTTATCAATTTGCATCCTCCAGCTGTCCATTCATGGTTCTTTCCCGGTTCCTTCCCCTTTTGTTGCTTTCCAGCTCTCTGAATTTTAAGTACCCTATTTTCCAGTTTGACTTCTATACAGTCTTGGCACACCTCCCTACGCTTTAGCCCATCAGAAGGAGAGTATACTCCATGTTAGGTTTGTGCCCCTTAATTGGCTGGTTGTTAGGATGAACTTTTGACCTTCCTGTGCACATCACACCCCTGTGTGCAAAACAACCTGAGCAAAACATCTCCCTGTACTTTTAACTTTCCTGTGTGTAAGAGCCTTTAAAGCAAAAAAACACAACCATTTTGCAGGCCAAATTTTGCAAGTAAAAACAAGACAGAAAATGGCTGAATGACTTTATTTGAAAACATTTAAAAACAGAAACAAAGAGAGCAAATTCAGAAAAGGAAGTGACCATATTTCCCCTAAAAAGCATTTGATGATATTATTATTATTATTATTATTATTATTATTATTATTATTATACCTTTCTTTTTTTACTCAGCTACCCTATACATGTCAACTCAGTTCAATGAGACCTATGCCCAGGTAAGTGCATAAAGGATTGCAGCCTCAGCATGTCTGCCATGTCTAGGATAAAAGTGGAGGTGACATTTTGACATTATGTAGTCAGGGTGCCACCACTGAAAAGGCTCTTTTACCAATCATCCCCACCTGAACCCTGAAGACAAGGGACCACCAATGCAGCTTCGTATATAATGAAGACGCTTTATACCCACTCAGATCACTGCTCCATCTAGCTCAGTATTGCCTACTCCGATTGGTGGAAATTCAGCATTTTGTAGTCTTTCCTACCCCAATCTAGAGACACTGGAGACTGAGCTGGAGACCTTCTGCATGCAATGTATCTGCCCTGTCTCTGAGCTACAGCCCTTCCCTGAGGTTCATAGGGACAGGGGTCTTCCTTTTATACCAAGGAACATATGACAGTGTAGAAATTCGGGCCTGAGAAATCATGTGTTTGTGTGTGTATTGCATTATTTAGGAATTCGGGGAATCTGCATTGAGAAATACTGTTGTTTGAAGGGGTGTTTTTTTGTGTGTGTTACGGGGGGAAAGAGAGATCTTCCAGTGTCAGCAAAATTCCATGAGAACGCTAAACTTTTCTGCTGATTACACTATAAAAGCTTCACTTTTCTTCTGCTCCCTGAGGTAATTAGCAAACAGACTAGTGATTTTTAAATATATCTTTCTGCCTGGCTGACGAAAGGACACTTTCAGCTCAAAAGGCTGTAACGGCTTGAAAAGCAGAGACTCTGAGGAGTGTCTCATGAAAGTAGTTCACGGAGCAGCTGCTGCTAATGTTAAGTGAATGGGAAAAAAATCACACAACGGGGTGGGGGAAGTCTCTGCAGTTTCCCTCAAATTGTATTCGTGTCTTCTGGGCCAGATCCTCAGCTAATATAAAATGACAGGGAATCTACAGTCGCTGCTTTCAAACAGCTGCTGATCCACAGTGCCAATTTGCAGAGGGAACTAGTTTGGAGCCTAAATTTGTACCTTCCCCCTTACCAACCTATTTTCAGGTTGCAAAGTTGGGGGTGTTTTGGTTATTGCTGGGGGAGGGTGTGGAACAGGGATGCACTAACCTGTCAGTTTTGGTTTTTCTCAGTTTCAGATCTTTCCAGTTTTAAGTTTGGTTCTCCACATCAGAGGAGGGGAGGTAGCTGGCTATTAAAGCAAGCTTTTCCCTCTCCCTCTTCTTTTAGGGGACCCGCCCTCAGCAGTGTGGACCAGCTGCTGGGGGAGGAGCATGCGTAGGCAAACTAAGGCCCCGGGGGCCAAATCCGGCCCAATCGCCTTCTCAGTCCAACCCACAGACGGTCCGGGAATCAGTGTGTTTTTACATGAGTAGAATGTGTCCTTTTATTTAAAATGAATCTCTGGGTTATTTGTGAGGCATAGGAATTCGTTCATTTATTTATTTTTTCAAAATATAGTCCGGCCCCTTACAAGGTCTGAGGTACAGTGGGCCGGCTCCCTACTGAAAAAGTTTGCTGACCCCTGGGTGGAGCAGGCATGCAGGAGTGTTGATTCCGGCTTATCTCTGTTTCTCAGTTTTCCAATCTTAGGTTCAGTTCTCGACATCAGGAAAGGGCAAGCACTATTATTATAAACAGGAAACAGGCCAGTTCAAGACACTTTGGCATCTGAGGTAAACCACAAAATGGCACCCAGTCCCTACTCCCCCCCCCCTTCTAAGGAAGAAGGGGTGAATGATGACCTACATCAGGAACAAGGTGGGAATAAAGATCTATATTGGGATCTGCTGTCCCTGTGGATCCTACCACCTGAGGCCATTTCCTCACTTTGTCTCATGGGTGGACCAGCCCTGTCAGAAAAACTAACACTTGTGTGAATGCACCCAATGAAATATCACCCCCAGAAATCTACTTAGAATTCCAGGCAACATTGCATGCATGTTGGCATCTGTCTGTCTTGAGAGGCAATGGAGTGAGCCTCCAGGGGTGGAGTCAAACTGCTGCATTAGCAGCACCAAAGTGACCTCCCCAGCAGCAGCATATGAAGGGGGGCGGAGGGGGGTGACAAGATGGCCCGTTGCCTCCCCCCAGCTGTAGAGCGGCCGAGGGCGCACGTGCAGTCAGTATGGGCGCCGTGCAGGCTGCCACTCGCACACCGTCCAAATGAGCATTTGTACGGGCTGCATCTCACACAGCGACTGTACAGGCTGCCGCACGTGCACAGTCCATACGGTTGCTGTGTGTGCGCCTCCGGGAGGTTCACCCCACCCCGGGTGCTGGAGAGGGTTCCTCCGCCACTGCTCCCCTGGTGTAAGCCTGGGCAATGTGTCTGGAGGTCCTGCCAAGATGACAATACCCTCTTTTTGGCCACGCTGGTGTGGTCCAAAGGAAAGCAGAGCAGTACATTTGGCACCACCTTGGCTGCTGAAGTTGCCTGAAGGGGGCATATACAGCGCCATCCAACTGTCTTAGGGACTTCCCTCTGGATTTGTGTAGGGTTGACTCCTTAGCCTTTTCTTCCCCCAAAGATATTCCGCAAGGCAGCAGAGATTTAGGACCAGACTTCCCCTTCTCCTTGATGGGCTACCCTCCCAGGTTGCCAAGCCCCATCCGTCCCTCAGTTCATTCTACAGCACTTGGAGAAACCACATTATTGACCATTGAGCATGCAGTTGGTCTCATCTGCCAGAGCCTGCAGAGGAAGTCCAGGTAAAAAGATTAGGTAAAAAGTGTGGGAGCCGCAATGGGCAGTCAAGGACATCCCAAAAAATTCCTTCTTGCTTCTGTGCTGATGGAGTTCCCAGCAACAACAGGGATGTGAGCATAATTGCAATTCTTTATCGTTTCATCAAATAGCTGAACCTTTAGCCTTCAACCCATCTGGGTGCTCGTTGTGTTCGGAATCCCCAAATTTCCCCTGCCTTGTGGGAGAATAGCCCCTTGTCCATGCAATATTCTGATTAAAAAGGCTTGTCAGGAATCTTCCTTGATTTCCTTTTAGCACTCAGCAAATATCTGGAAGAAGGAAAAATCTCAAAGGCCTCTTAAAATCTTTTAGCATCTCTAACATTTTTTAACATCCCTGATATTATTTCACTTCATCATTTGCTGAATAGTAGCAATTTGACCAGCGTTACCTTTTGTAGCTGAGCTGAGTTTTGTTCAATCGGTTGCCAGGGTCTTGATTTGTGTCTGTCTATATTGGATTTTTATGCCTCGGTTTTATTGTTGCACTATTGCTGGGTTGGTTTGATTGATTTATGGCTTTATTGAGTTGTTGTATGGTACGTTTTAAATCTGTTGATTTCACTGTGAAAGTTGCCTAGAGGATATTTTTTTATTAGGTGACTCATAAATTGAACAAAGGGGGAGGGGAGAGAGCTCCTGTGCCTAGGTTTAAAAATGTTTTTTTAAAAAAAAAATCCTGATGAGGCTGTAAGCTACACATGTAATATATAATGCAGATATTGTGGGAATGTTAAGGATAGCAGGAAAGGATATATTGAATAAGTATTATCCTTCCTTCACTCACGCTAGTGAGTGATGTAGCAGAGTAGATTCCCCTCAATATAGCAGGAAGCTAGTTTGCAGATTCATTGGAATCTCTTTAGTTAAGTAATCCAAGATGGCTTGTCCAGATGGATTATTCCTGATGTCCCCTTTTATCCCTCTTAAAAGAATAGTCATACCTCATGTTACGTCCGCTTCATGTTACGTTCTTTCAGGTTACATCCCGCGGCAACCCGGAAGTACTGGAAAGGGTTACTTGCGTGGCGAGTTCCCGCCTCCCCTCCGGAAGAAATAAAGACACAGGACATCAAGAATTAAGGTTAAATGGGCGAATTAGGCCACAACTTTATTGATTACAGGAATGAGCGGTATTGGCTTAGGCATTGGTCCTATCGACTAGCCGGCTTCAGCCCAATTGCATGAAGACCGGCAAGGGTTAACCACCAGTAGGGGGAGTCCAGCGAAAAGAGGAGGGAGCCTCGGCCGCGCCAGCCCTAAATAGGGGAGACCACGCCTCCTCCCTCAGCCAGCCAATTGGGTGGCTGGCTGGGTGGATGACGTGGCCGAGGATTCCCTAGTTCTCGCAGGGCTGGGGACAGCCCCCGCGCACGTGGGGTGGGCGTGAAGCCCGCAACCCCACCTCCTCCCAAGCTCGGAAGTGGCTTTCCGGGTTGCCCCGCTCGCGCATGCACAGACACACAAAATGACGTCCCGTGCAGGCGCAGAAGCGGCGAATTGCATCTCGCACATGTGCATACGCGCCGCTGCTGGTTGCGTTCTTTTCATGTTGCGAATGGGCCTCCGGAACGGATCCCATTCACAACCAGAGGTACCACTGTAAAGACACAGGATTATTTCCTTAAAAGTAACAAGAAGTTTACTCACATTTCAGTTCATGAGAAAGCAGCAAGCAAAAGAGGAGAGCAAGAGAGAGATCAAGAGAGAGAAAATGGCTGCATGACTCGGCTCTTTTATGGAGTCAGCCAGGGTCACGCCCATCTCCCAGATCAAATGCAGGAAGAGGACGCTCCAGACCAGTGGAACAGGAAGTTACACAGGAAGTTACATTGACTGGCGTAACATCCCCCCTGCCTGTGTCCGCTCTAGGGAAATAAGGAATGTTGTATTTGATTGCTCCAATGGATTACATCCTACAGATATCAGCTGGTGAAGTGGATGAAACTTTTTAACACTGTAGACAGAGATACTTTTCAAAACGAAGGCACACGTGAATGGAACAGAGGCAGGGGAGGAGTGAAGGACATTCCAGGAATGTTGGCTTATTCCAAATGTTATTCCTGCCTCATTTTAATGTTTAGATCTGCTATATTATGCAAAATTTGCATGTGCCAGCTTTTTCTGGATGACACAGAAGGAACTGATTGGGATTAATGTTGCAAATCAAAGGAAGACCACAGGTTGAACAAACAGTTTAGAGTAAAGTGTTGGAAGGAACCAGTTTGTTTCTGTGCATTCATTGATTGGATATGAGCCTAACATATGTATAAGTATATAGATATAATTTTATCCATCTTTGATAGATGAAATCACATCAACATTTGTTGTATTATTCAGTTTTCTGCCCAGAAAACTGACTTTTTTGTATAAAAAATGAGCTAAAATAAATAAATGCACATGTTTATAAATTTGTGCATGGTTACATTTTACAGGCATACCATTTCATGTATTATCTCCTACATAACTTGATATTTTTTAGGTTTTATTTGGATCCTGAGGAATGGGTGGGGTGAGTGGGTGGGGTGAGTGGGGAATTTAGGAGTAGGTATGGGGCCAACATTTTTGGTTACAGCAAGGTTCAAATAAATTTTTGAGGATTCATTCCTTAGGGAAGCCATCCAATAAACTTGAGGAGCTGAGTTAGACCAGGGATGGGGTCAGGTTAGGCCAACCAGGGTCCTAATTTGTTTCATGAGGATTTTCTCCTCCAAGCAAAGGAGCTAACTCCTAGGGGCTTCAAGGGGTCTTTGTCCCCCCCCCCCATAAAATATTTGAAAGGGCTGCTCCTCTAAGTTGATGGACATTGCCATTCAAATGGTGTGCATGCACTGTATCATGTGATCAATTATGCAGGGTGCAGCTTACCTGCCCCACTAATATTTTATAATCAATAAACACAAAAGACATAACCGGCTGTACTTTTGAATAAATAAGGTATACTATTCATTGTATCAAATTGTAAATTTCAACGAAAGTCTCATAAAGTTCAACGGAAAAAGCAGAAGACCCAGTGGATCAGCTCATTCTCTAGTCAGTTCGTGTATAAGGTCCATACATGTATAAGTATCTATTCCACCTATCTGTTCATAGAGTCCAATAATCCACATGAAGGGTTGTTACAGTTCCACAGAATCCTTTCACGGAGTCTAAGACAAGGATTTCTGGAATATTAGCCTTGTTTCGCCATCCTAGGCTTCATCAGTAGAACAGGCTCATATGTAATATTGCAGGATAGTAGATCTTATAGCATAGTAGTGGTTATTCAAAAGTACAGCCGGTTACATCTTGTGTGTTTCTTGAGTATGTTTCACGTAACCATAGGTTTGTTGTTGTTGTTGTTTTCCTCTAATATTTTTATCAAGTTGTCACCCCTGCTTCCAGGAATAGTTCAGTCAGTAAGAGCATGTGATTCTGAATCTCAGGGCTGTGGGTTCGAGCCCCACATTGGGCAAAAAGATTCCTGCATTGCAGGGGTTGGACTGGATGACCCATGCGGTCCTTTTCAACTCTATGATTCCATGTCCCACAGCTGATGTCATATGACATAAGGTATTGAGCAGGTGAAACTGTGGCTGCAGAGGAATAATTGAGGGTTTGGGCCCCCTCTAGACTGGTGTTTTATGGTGAGCGTACTTTGCAACATGTTCTTTGCACGATAATAGTGGATAAGCAGTGGATTTATTCTGCTTTAGTTTGTTCTGTGATGCTTCCTCAACGTGACAACATTGTTACTGGCCCAAGGGGCTTGTTGTTGTTTAGTCATTTAGTCGTGTCCGACTCTTTGTGACCCCATGGACCAGAGCACGCCAGGCACTCCTGTCTTCCACTGCCTCCCGCAGTTTGGTCAGACTCATGTTTGTAGCTTCGAGAATACCATCCAACCATCTCGTCCTCTGTCGTCCCCTTCTCCTTGGGCCCTCCATCTTTCCCAACATCAGGGTCTTTTCCAGGGAGTCTTCTCTTCTCATCAGGTGGCTAAGGTATTGGAGCCTCAGCTTCAGGATCTGTCCTTCCAGTGAGCACTCAGGGCTGATTTCCTTCAGAATGGATAGGTCTGATCTTCTTGCAGTCCATGGGACTCTCAAGAGTCTCCTCCAGCACCATAATTCAAAAGCATCAATTCTCCGGCGATCAGCCTTCTTTATGGTCCAGCTCTCACTTCCATACATCACTACTGGGAAAACCATAGCTTTAACTATATGGACCTTTGTTGGCAAGGTGATGTCTCTGCTTTTTAAGATGCTGTCTAGGTTTGTCATTGTTTTTCTTCCAAGAAGCAGATGTCTTTTAATTTTGTGCTGCTGTCACCATCTGCAGTGATCATGGAACCCAAGAAAGTAAAATCTCTCACTGCCTCCATTTCTTCCCCTTCTATTTGCCAGGAGGTGATGGGACCAGTGGCCTCCTGGCAAATAGAAGGGGAAGAAATTGGGCTATAACACATCAAAATTAGGATAAAAATAGAGCAGAAAAACCCTCAACAGTGAAAATAGAGAAAAACCCTCAACAGTGCCTATAATTATATTTCCTTAAAATAATAACAAGCACCATTTATTTATTTAGCAATATTTATATGCTGTTTACTTGCTGCTGCTGCCAATTCATTCATATGAACCTGCCCAGACCCTGTAATCATCTTATGATGTCCTCTTCGTGTGCCTCCTCCTTGAGAGGTCTGGAGGGTGACAACATGAGAACGGGGCCTTCTCAGCAGTGGCTCCCCATCTGTGGAATGCTCTCCCTAGGGAGGCTCGCCTGGCGCCTTCATTACACACCTTTAGGCTCCAGGCAAAAACGTTCCTTTTTAACCAGGACTTAGGTTGATCTGATTTACATCCTATGCCCTTTTAAAATGTGTTCTATGGGGGGGGGTGTTGTTTTTATTTTTATTTTTATTATACGTATTTTGTGGTTTTATATCCTGATTTTATTCTGTGAGACCCCTGGGTATAGGGCAGTATATAAATTAAAGAAATTATTGTTATTATTATTATTATTATTATTATTATTATTATTATTCAGCAGTTTACATAAAAGAATAAAACATTTTAATTAAGAACAGTTAAAATAGATGAAGTCAACAGATTTTGAAGACAAATGTGTGTAACAAAATTGCATATCTGGGAAGGCTCGCCTAAACAAAAAGAGCTTTAGCAGGCACCAGAAACAGTGCAATGAAGGCACTTGCCTAATATCAATAGGCAGGCAGTTCCAGAGGACAGGTGTGGCCACACCAGTTAAAACAATTGCATATATCATGTTTCTTTATTTCAATTAGAATTTACAACACCCCTGCAAGGCAGACTATGTCCAAGGGGCTTGCCAAAGGTGATGCAGTGAATTCATGGCGGATTAGGTTTGTTTTGACTTCTGCTTCTCTACATCAGCGGCCACCTGTGCTGTGTAGTCTGGATTCTGAAACAGCACCTCCAGTTCCAGAGCCTTCGCAGGGAAGAGAGCCAGCCCCATCTCCAACTGGCAACTCTTGCAGATAAAGTACAATTCAGGGCCCTCCTCTTATTAAAATGATTGATTCCTGCACTGGATGCGTCTAATCACTCTCCATTGCATTTCATAGCTCTGTGCAAGATGGAGGGTGTTGACACCATTGTCAATGTGTTACCAAAGCTGCCACTTTTGATATTCCTGTGGATTTACAGACAGCAAATTGGCAAAGCTGACAACTCCAGACTGAAAGGGTCATAAAAGCTCACATTTTATTGGTGTTCATTAAAGTCGGAGAGAGGGAGATACAAAGAACCAGAGAGATCAGCAACCTTCCAAGGACCATACAGAGGTTTGCTTCAGCGTAGCAACCTTGAAAGGAGTCCAAAGGCTATTTTATATCAAATTTCATACTCCCTGGATAAAGTCCTGCACAAGGATGAGGGGAAGGTTGTCTTTATAGATATGTTTGGGGCTATGCTGCATGAAGCATTCCTTGGTGGGTTCTTAACTCAAACAAAAGCTAGGAGGACAAACACCAGGAGGCTACCATGATCTCTTCAGCTTCTGGGAGTGCAATGCTTATTGGGACCAGTAGGGTGGAAGGCTAGGAGGCCAACAATAAAGGTAAAGGGACCCCTGACCATTAGGTCCAGTCATGGCCGACTCTGGGGTTGCAGCACTCATCTTGCTTTATTGGCCGGGTCATGTGGCCAGCTTGACTAAGCTGCTTCTGGTGAACCAGAGCAGCGCATGGAAACACCGTTTACCTTCCTGCTGGAGTGGTACCTATTTATCTACTTGCACTTTAACGTGCTTTCGAACTGCTAGGTTGGCAGGAGCTGGGACTGAGCAACGGGAACTCACCCCATGGCGGGAATTCGAACCGCCAACCTTCTGATCAGCAATTCCTTGTCATACCTTCCAAACTTTGGGCAAAGAAAATTGGGACAGGATGGCTGGAGGAGGAGGACAGGGTCAGCAGGAGACATTGTTGGGGGCTGCTACAGCAGGGGTACTCAGCACAGGGGAACAGTAGCAACATCCGCTTCCTTACCCTTGAAGCAGAGTGGGAAGGGAAGAATGGTGATTGGGTGAGCGTCAGGGTGGGAGGGACTATGGAGTACCATAGATGTCAGGGGTTCAGGAGCAGAGGCGAGGGCAAGGGAGGAAACAGAGAGCGAGGGGGAGGAGTCCGAAGGAAAGATGAGCGATGACGACGACCCGAGATCTCCGAGTCTTTCCAGTGAATCGGAAGATTCACAGAAAGGAGCGCCAGTGGCCAGAGCGAGGGGGGAGATCAAGGGGACACCCCAGGAAAAAGGGACAAAAGGGGGTTCAGAGAGCAGCAGTTGGAAATTGGGGCCAACGTCCCCAACAGAGCGCAGTGAGGAGGAAGGGCGCCAGGTATCGGGATCCGGCGACTCGCCGCAGGGAGGAGGGCATGAGTCAGGAGTGGCCACACCTCCATCGGGGAGCGAGGAAACGGTCAAGCGGAGAGTGAGAGGTTGGGCGCGCGCGCCAAGTTCAAATGCACAGGAAGGCGGCAGAGTAAGCAGCCCGGAAAGGGAGCCAGGTCCTAAAGCCCGACGCAAGGAGACAGAAGGGTCCGGGGGGTCAGCGTCAGAAGAGTCCAGGAAGGAAGAGACCGCGGGGGGCAGAGGGACCCAGAGAAGGAGGGGAAGGCGGAAAAGGTGGAGTAAGGCGAGGTTATTAAGTTGGTGTACAGGAGGCGGGGACTCAGACGGAGCTTCGCCGGTCTAGCTGATAAGACGTAGGGCTGCCTGCGGCAGTTTGAAATTGGAAACTGTAACTCAATAAAGACTTTTATAAAGTGAACGCTGGCTAACGTGATCCTCTGTGAGCTAGGATCTGGAAGTAGCCCTGACAATAGAGCTAGGGACTTTTAGAGAGGTCTTAATTGGGAGTTGAATCTCTATGGGGGTGGGGAATGAGGCACCCTAGAGATACAAAAGTACAGTATAGAGATCTCTTAATCTGGGACTTTCCATTATAAAGACAGAACCAGTGATTACTGAAGCATAATAATAATAATAATAATAATAATAATAATAATAATAATAATAATAATAATAATTTATTATTTATACCCCGCCCATCTGGCTGGGTTTCCCCAGCCACTCTGGGTGGCTTCCAACCGAAAATTAAAAACAATACAGCATCAGACATTAAAAACTTCCCTAAACAGGGCCGCCTTCAGTTGTCTTTAAAAGTAAAAAAGTTGGCTATTGCCTTGACATCTGGTGGGAGGGCATTCCACAAGGCAGGCGCCACCACCGAGAAGGCCCTCTGCCTGGTTCCCTGTAACTTCGCTTCTTGCAGCGAGGGAACTGCCAGAAGGTCCTCGGCGCTGGACCTCAGTGTCCGGGCTGAACAATGGCGGTGGAGACGCTCCTTCATGTATACAGTAAATGTCCTGGGGAAAATTATGAGGCTGACAAGCAGACCCAACTCACTGCAGTTTTGTCCCCTGCCTCTTCCCTGCTGAGTTCTTCAATAGCAAAACTGACACTAAAGAAGAGGAAGCTGGCAGCCATGGGCATCCCCCACAGCCAGGGCTGGTTGTAAGAAGACCGGCAGGGACTGGCTGAAGGCAAACATAGATTTGTGGGACCATGTCCTGTTTGCCTCCTCTGTAGGAAGTCTCCATTTACATCCAAAATGCATGGTTCCTTCTTTAAAACAGGGGCAGGGAACCTCAGGACCTGTGTCTGTGTAACATAAGCCCTCCAGGTCTCTCTTTCTCTCTCTGGCCCTCAGAACTCCCCCCAGGCCACTTCTTGAGTGTTTTGGCCTGGCTATACAGTGGTACCTCAGGTTAAGTACTTAATTCGTTCTGGAGGTCCATTCTTAACCTGAAACTGTTCTAAACCTGAAGCACCACTTTAGCTAATGGGGCCTCCTGCTGCTGCCACACCGCCGGAGCACGATTTCTGTTCTCACCCTGAAGCAAAATTCTTAACCCGAGGTACTATTTCTGGGTTAGCAGAGTCTGTAACCTGAAGCGTATGTAACCTGAAGTGTATGTAACCCAAGGTAACACTGTAATGTGTCATTGAACTCTGATGCCCGTTCTTATTTTCCTGGCTGGATGATGGAGAGTCATGCGTGAGGGTGTGCAGAAGCTAGGCAATTGCACAAAAGTAAAATTACCATATGTTCCGGCGTATAAGATGACTTTTTATCCCTGGAAAATCACCCCAAAAGTCGGGGGCCGTCTTATATGCCGGGTATACATGTTGGGTAGGAGGAGAGGGAGCCGGTGAGCAGAGGCGCCCCTTCTGCCGTCGCTCCTCCCCCCTCCCCACAGAAGGGGACGTGGAAAGTCCTTCCGAGCGCGGCACTCACCCGCTCACCCGCCTGCCAAACGCCTCGCCTCGGGCTGCTGCTGCTGCGACGGCAGAGGCAGCAGAGGGGACCACGCTCTGCCTCTGGTGGCGCTCAAACTCTATAACTCTAAAACTCTAAAATTGAACAGCAAAAGTTGGGGGTCATCTTATACGCCCAGTTGCCTAATATGTCGGAATCTAACATATGTTGCTCTACCTCCTTTTACCTCTGGCCCCACCATCCAATGTAATGTGGCCCCCAGTAGGTTACCTAGAAAGGAATGTGGCCCCCCAGCTAAAAATGTTCCTCACCCCTTGAATGTGTCGGTGCCAGCCAACCTTGAAATTTAAAGAGTTCCTTTAAAAGCATTGAACCAGCCCGGAATTCTAAAGAGCGTCTGATGTTGTACCGTGTCTGATGAAAGTCAAATGCTTCCTAAATATGTCCCCATGATCTCTGTGACCGGGGCCAAAGTCTCTTATTGAAAGCGTTTATTGTGCTCCTCAGCAAACCACAGGTCCTTGCGTGTGCCTGGCTCGCTTTTGTGATATTTGGCCCAGAAAGTCCTTGTAAGAAAGCAAAGAGTGGAAATTGCCCAATGACCTCTTTGGCTGACAACCCCAGTTGCTCATCTCAATTGCGTGTGATCGAGCACACCACGTTCTTTTAAATATTTTATCCACTCACTGAACACGGGTGAAAGGCAGAGCTAACGAGAAATGACAAGTGAAATAACTACATTTCCAGACCTGACAACACTCTTTATATTTAATTTGACTGGGGTCATGGATTGATGTGAAGGTCCCCCTGACAGGAGATGAGAGCGGTGGAACAGGGGCTGGACCTGCATTATATCTTGCATTCATCTGAGAATCCATCCCTTTGAAACATTTTTTAAACAAATATAGACAGACTGGAGGCAAGGTAAGATAAAAGAGAGGACCCATCCAGTATCCCCTTGCTTCTGAAATAATAGGTACAATCCAGAAGATAACATTTTAAGCATGATTCACCCAAGTTGAAGGGTGTGTGTGTGATACATTTCAGGAGGTACAGTATGCATACCTAGTGGATCCTCCTTCTCAAAGGGTGCAATTTGAAGTGCAGCCGTTCCTCTTGACACCCCCCCAGTCAGCTGTTTTGATTCATTATTATATATAAACACTCACACTCACGCCACAGAACAGCAGTGCATGACACCCTATTTATTTATTTATTTATTTTATTCTTAACACACACACACAGAGAGAGAGAGAGAGAGAGAGAGAGAGAGAGAGAGAGAGAGAGCTTTATTGTGGTCCCTAGACCCAAATACACAGTCCAACAATAGTATGTATCAATGGTTATTAAGGTGTAAGATCAGCACTGCTGGCCAACAGAGGAGCTTTAGCCTGTATTTAGGATCGGTAGCACTGCAACTCCATGCATAGTTACCAGGGAGTAAGGTCTAATCAAGGCAACAGTGCTAGCTTCTAAAGGTAAAGTGACGTGGGTGGCGCTGTGGTCTAAACCACTAAGCGTCTTGGGCTACCTGATCAGAAGGTTGGTGGTTCGAATCCCCGCAACGGGGTGAGCTCCCATTGCTCTGCCCAGCTCCTGCCAACCTAGCAGTTTGAAAGCACGCCAGTGAAAGTAGCTAAATAGGTACCTCTGTGGTGGGAAGGTAAATGGCGTTTCCGTGCGCTCTGGTTTCCATCACAGTGTTCTGTTGCGCCATAAACACTTTAGTCCTGCTGGCCACATGATCCAGAAAGTTGTCTGTGGACAAATGCCAGCTCCCTTGGCCTGAAAGCGAGATGAGCACCACAAGCCCATGGTCGTCTTTGTCAGGACTTAACCATCTAGGGGTCCTTTACTTTTACCTTTTACCTGTTTGCTTCTGACTACATAGTTTCAGCCTGTGAGGCATATTGGGCCTTAATGAAAGTTCTTCCGGAGGCTGAAATGCAGTCTTTAGCTTTTAACTCAAACAATGTCACAAAGAAGTGTGAATGTTTGAATTACAAGTGTGAAGTAGGCGTTGCTTTTGGATAATTTGGTTAAAGAATAAAATGAGAATTCCCTGGATGCCTAGATCTAGGTTTGGGGCAAGTACTCTTCGGTGACAGAGCTCCAGCAGAAATTTAAAATCACAAAACATGGAACAAAGTAAAGCAAGGAAATATAAGCTGTTGGGCCTTTAAACTATTCCCTCTTAAGTTTCTTTCATATCTCCCCATTTAGCATAGAAAGAAACCACACATTTGGTAAGTTAAAAATGGTATACTTACAAACTCTTCCAATGTCAGATTCATGTGCTTTTCCATACAGCAGCAAAAAAAGGGTGACAGGCAGTACAGCTTAGTTTCAAAATTGGTAAGTGTTTCTAAATTATTTGTATAGAAACACAAAAATGACTTACTAAAGCCACATGGTCTGGTTTTGGAACAACCAGCCCAGTCATTATTACTGGTCGGTTGAGATGATGCGGGGTGGGGGGTGGGGATGAGAAAACAAAGAGTTTGGTAACTCTTCCCCTCAAGGTGATGAGGCATGACCTAGCTAAGCCTGGCATGACAGCTTACTCTATGGTCTTAACCCCTTCATGCATTAATTAGAGTTAAGCATGTTGGTTATATGAGGCTGGATTTATCCCACAATAGGAACCTCATCCAAGGAAAGGAAAGAAGTATCTAGCCTCTGCCTGATCGTTTTTCTCATTCTCCAACTACCTGTACTAACTGGCTAGAAAATACATTTGAAAGCCTCATTATCAACTCATTCACTTGCCAGATCAAGGAGAATCATGAATTGCACTGCCAGTTCAATAGAGGATGTCATCACTCCTGCTGTGATATAAAGACCCAGAGCTGTCACCTGGAAGATGGAGCAAACTTGTTTTCTCCTGATCTGAAGGGTTAGACTTGAACTAACGGCTTCAAGTAACAAGAAAGGAGTTTCTGACTAAACATCAGGAATAACCTTCTGACAGTTGGAGCTCTGTGAAGGAAACAGGGGTCTCCTAACAACTTTCAGCACCCTTAGCAAACTACAGTTCCCAGGATGCTCGGCGAAAGCTGTGACTATGAAAGTGACAAAATGAGAAAGCAGGAGGGACATTGAATTTGCCTATTAACAGTCAGCAGCTGAGCAATAGATCAAACAGGTATGCAGCCACAGTCCTCCCACCTATGGTAAGATGTACTGCATTTCCATTTCCATTATAGTAATTCTTTTCTAAATGTGCATCTAGACGTCCATACAGGCATATGCAAATTGCATGCAAATCTGCATCCTCCCTTTTGACGACGCCCCAGTTGCTGCCCCAGTGCTGAGACCAGCTTGCTGTTCCATGAGAAAACAAAGATCACCAGGTGCTTTCATCTCCCTTGGTCACATAGCGCAGAAGGCATTACTTGAAAACAATCCTCTCTTAGATGCCTTCATCTCCATCAGTCTGGATGTTTACTGTACTGCAGAACGACATGGAATTATACCCTGCAGGGAGTAAAACTGGTATAAACAGCAGCCTGGCACAGATATGAATGCTCGCCCTGCTGAGTGACAACATAAGAGATTTCTGGTCTGTGAAGCCAAACCATTAAAGAAACATGATGAGAAATTATTAGAGGCCCCACAGAAGTTATTCAGTGCCTGCAACGAGATAGATTTAATTTCAACATGTGGTGAAGCCTGCTGAAAGGAACACACAGGCAGGCTCAATTGACTCCCTCCCTCCCTTCTTTTCTATTTCTTTGGAAAAGATAGGAGATTATTTGGAATCTTAATGGGATTTTTAAAACATAGATTCTCTGAGAACAGGTGCGGGCAAGACTAATGTAGACTACAGCCCACAACATCAACACACCTCTGCAGTAAATAAATGTTGGATGTAGAATTCACCTTCTTTTTGTCAAGGAAATATTGGAAGGTTCTGAGGACTACGAATACTGGTGTCAGAAGTGTGGGGTAGTGTTGATCTTACAGAACAGACATGGAGAAATCTGTGGCTTTCCAGAAGTTGATGGAGTCCAGCTCCTTTTATGCTCTTGAAAAATCAAACAACAGAGGAAGGGAAGCTCCCATCCTAGGAATGACTGCAGTTTAATTCTGTCGCCCCTGCCTTCTGCCATTTAGTGGCACAATGGTTAAATGAGCAGCTTGGATCGCCTGAGTCGGGCGACCCTTGAGTTGAAGTTCAAGGGGAACACAAAGGACACCGTCACAGAGAGGCAACACACACATGCCACTATTCTTTCCGGGCCTGCCGTTCTGACAGATAATAATTGACAGGACTGTATAAGTGGACTGCCCGGGGAGTTTAGAAACTGCATGGAGAAAGCTCAGAGGGCGCTTGCCAAGAGACACGATACAGAACCCCTGGCCTTTCCAAAACACACTTTCCCATCCAGAGGCAGCACAGTGCCATTCATTTGTGACTGTGCGCATCCCAGCCGAAGGCTGCCTTTTCAGAAATGCTTACATGGGTTCTCATTTCATCTTAAACTGAGGAAGAATAATGACAGGAGTCAAAGTCACTGGCTTGCTCCCCCCCCCACCGCCATATATATATATATATATATATATATATATATATATATATATGCTTAGCAATTCTGAGCCTTCCAGCAATAACAAGTCCTTTTGATTTGCCTTGGGTCTGTTTGCCCAAGTTCAAATTAGAGAGCTGCACAGGGAGGAAAGTATATACGTTTTGCCTTGGGGGCTGTAGCGTTTGCGCTGGCACAAGGATGTTAATGGGAAACTACCCCCAGACCCTGGCGGGGGGGTGTGTGAAGTGGAAACCTGAGATATGTTGTGTGTGGATTTATGTGGATTTAGCATACAGTAGGGGACGTGGGTGGCATTGTGGGTTAAACCACAGAGCCTAGGACTTGCCGATCAGAAGGTCAGCAGTTCGAATCCCCGCGACGGGGTGAGCTCCCGTTGCTCAGTCCCTGCTCCTGCCAACCTAGCAGTTCGAAAGCATGTCAAAGTGCAAGTAGATAAAAGGTACCGCTCCGGTGGGAAGGTAAACAGCGTTTCTGTGCACTGCTCTGGTTCACCAGAAGCGGCTTAGTCATGCTGGCCACATGACCCGGAAGCTGTATGCCGACTCCCTCAGCCAATAAAGCGAGATGAGAGCAGCAACCCCAGAGTCGGCCACGACTGGACCTAATGGTCAGCGGTCCCTTTACCTTTTTAGCATACAGTGGTACCTCGGGTTAAGAACTTAATTTGTTCTGGAGGTCCGTTTTTAACCTGAAACTGTTCTTAATCTGAGGTACCACTTTAGCTAATGGGGCCTCCCACTGCTGCCGAACGATTTCTGTTCTCATCCTGAAGCAAAGTTTTTAAGCTGAGATACTATTTCTGGGTTAGTGGAGTCTGTAACCTGAAGCGTCTGTAACCCGAGGTACCACTGTATAGCCAAAGGAGGGCTGCTCTACCGGCAAAGAAACCTTCATGTCCTGGTGATGCCATCAAAATTTGCAATGACCTATATGAGAAGACAACCTTGTGCTAGGAGTTGGATACACTGGTCGGCCCAGAATGTTCTTCGTAGGTTCAAATTTTTAGTCCAGGCTAGTGCACCTCCCTCTCTCCTTGGTGCATTATACACTGCAATGATAGTAGCATAGGTTTCAAGTAGCCTGTAAGATATAATGCTGAATAGAGCAGCATTCAGGTGTTTGAACTAGAGGTTCTGTGTTGATGCTGGAGTGACTTGGCCAGGGCTGCAGAGCTTAAATTTGCTCTATCCAGGCTAGGGGTGGGGAAGAAATTTAACTGAGTTGGCATTTCAAGGTGAACCAACCTTGTTTGCACTTTCTGAAGCAGTGCAAGGACTGCAGCACAGCCATCCTTTGGAAATTACACTTCTCCAGATTTTGCAATGCCAAGTAACGTGTGCAAAAAATGCATGTACTAGGACAGAGTTTGCATTGAAATGCATAGATGAAAGGACATAACATATAAGAATGCATAATGTTGGTGAAATTTGCTATGCAAAATTATGCACAGTAGGCAAAATTACATGCGTATATTTAGAGGCATTTGCATGAAAATGCTGATGATGTTTTTAAAATCACTAACTGATGTGAACTGTGAAGAATTGAACGTAAAACTGAAAAAAAACCCCGAGGAACTTCAAAAAACAAAACAAAACAGATTCACTCGTCCCTAATCCACAATACTTCTACGATGTCACATGTGCAACTGGAGATTGTAGGGTCAAATCCCTGTTGCTAAGTGTGCCTGTCTTTTTCTAATACGATCTGGACTAAATTCAAATTCCTGCTCAGGCTTTTTTCTTTTTTTTTAATCCCCATTAAATATTTTGCAAACGACGAACATAATTCTGAATTAAGAAGTCCAAGTTCAACTCTGAATTTTAAACTGTTGATACAAGGGTACTTAGAATTAATTAATGTCGCTGTTACATATGCACTCCAAAAACAATGCTAATAAACCGCTGAGTCAACTTGAACTCTCATCTCTGTCTCATGTTTGTGAAAGAGGAAAAGAGATGACAGAGGACATGTCAGGAAACATTTTTATGGTGTTTTGTTCCTTTGAAAGGAAAGAGACGGGAAAGGAGAACACAAATTAGCCTCGGTATCAAATATTTATGTGCCTTGTTCGCCCCCCTCCCCTAAAAGCATCATCACAGAGCCTGACACGAGATGTCAGAAAAAGAGAAGCAAAACCGTGAAATTCTTTGATAGCATTTTTTCTCCTGAAAGGTCAATGAAGAAGGAAAATCTTCCAAATGCCGCATCTAACGCCATGTTTTGCTCCGTGGACTTTAATTAAAACTTGAGAATCTGAAGGCCTGGAAAGGATAATTATATCAGGCAGCAGGTACACAGGAAGCACCTTTGTGCAAAATCAAACCATCGCTCCATCTGTCTACTCTGATTGACAGCAGCTTCTAAGAATTTCAGGCAAGAGTCTCTTCTAGCCGGAGGTGCTGGGGATTTGAACCCGGGACCTTCTGAATGCAAAGCAGATACTCTGCCACTGAGCTACAACCCTTCTCCAAAACATAGGAAGCTGAATCAGACCATTGGTCCAATTAGCTCAGCAATGTCGACTCTGACCAACAGCAACTTTCCAGGATTTCAAAGAGAGGACTTTTCCCATCCCTACTTGGAGATGCCAGGGATTGAATGCGGGATGTTTTGCATGCAGGGCCAATTTAACCATTAAGCAAAAGATGCTTAGGGCATCAAGAGAAGGGAGACACCACCGAAATTTCCCATTGCCGGATTAACGATGGACCATATGGTGCAGCTGAACTAGGTTCAATGAGAAAAGGCTCCCACAGAAGAATCTTTATTTGCATCAGCCACTAGCCATAGCAACAAAACAAAACAAAACAAAATGCACTGAAGAAAGAGGTAAAAACTTAACTATGCAAAATATATTTGGGGGCGTTACATCAATACTCAAATAATAGATCTTATTCTAATTGCCCCGTTAAGAACCTTGCAGTTTTTGCTGTCACCTGATCATCTTGATCTGCTAAAAGAAAAAACACAGTAGCAATGGTTGAGCGACCTGGCATATGGGGTTGTGGCGCTCATCTCGTTTTCAGGCCGAGGGAGCCGGCATTTGTCCACAGACAGCTTTCCAGGTCATGTGGTCAGCAGGACTAAACTGCTTTTGGCGCAACAGAACACGGTGATGGAAACCAGAGTGCGTGGAAACACCGTTTCCTTCCCGCCACAGCAGTACCTATTTATCTACTTGCACTGGCGTGCTTTCAAACTGCTAGGTAGGCAGGAGCTGGGCCAGAGCAACAGGAGCTCACCCCGTTGTGAAGATTCGAACCACCAACCTTCTGATTGGCAAGCCCAAGAGGCTCAGTGGTTTAGACCACAGTGCCGCCCGCATCCCCTATGGACAATTATAGAGGGGTAATAACCTAACTCCTCAAATCTTTATAAAAAGTGCAAGGCAGAAGCACATAAGCCACTGACTCACACAATATATGTGTCATAAGTTCAGTGCAACAAAAAATGGAAAAGCAAGATTCAGTCATGCTGAACTTTATAAAATAAATGTAGAAGACAATATTTCACAATGTATTATTGTTTGCATTTTGAATTAGAGATATATAATAATATAATAATAATATAATAATTTTTTATTTATACCCCGCCCTCCCCAGCCAAGGCCGGGCTCAGAGCGGCTTACAAGCAATAATAAAAACAAGATGAGTGATTACAACTTAAAAACAAAAATAAAATACAACATTAAAATAATGGAACATTAAAATATTAAAATGGAGCCTCATTGCAGGAGAAGGAAAAGAAAAAAGAAAAAGGGGGCGGAGGGAATCAAATTGGCTCCAATCCAAAGGCCAGGCGGAACAACTCTGTCTTACAGGCCCTGCGGAAAGAGATCAGATCCTGCAGGGCCCTGGTCTCATGAGACAGAGCGTTCCACCAAGTTGGGGCCAGTGCTGAAAAGGCCCTGGCTCTGGTTGAAGCCAATCTAACTTCCTTAGGGCCTGGGACCACTAGGGTGTTGTTATTTATGGACCTTGAGGCTCTCCGTGGGGCATACCAGGCGAGGCGGTCCCGTAGGTACGAGGGTCCTAGGCCATGAAGGGCTTTAAAGGTCAAAAGCAGCACCTTAAATCTGACCCTGTACTCCACCGGGAGCCAGTGCAGCTTGAAAAGCACTGGATGAATATGCTCCCATGGCAGAGACGCTGTGAGGAGCCTCGCTGCAGCATTCTGTACCCGCTGGAGTTTCTGGGACAGCTTCAAGGGCAGCCCCGCGTAGAGCGAGTTACAGTAGTCAAGCCTGGAGATGACTGTCGCATGGATCACTGTGGCCAGGTCGGGGCGGGAAAGGTAAGGGACCAACTGCTTGATGCGGCGAAGGTGGAAAAATGGGGGCATCAAAATCTTTCAAGTTCTCCAGGACTCTAAAGGTCTTAATTTGATGACTGGACTGAACAGTCAGGGGTCCCTTTACCTATTTGGATACAAATACAAATATAGCAGAGATTACTCAAGCTGAGTTTTTCGGGGAAGAGATGCTTTATCCAACCTCCATTCCTAGGGGAAACCGACAGACAAACTTTATTTCTGATTTGTGGCCCCGTGGCCAAGTATTTTGTGACCTAAGTGGGGAGGGAAACCTTACAGAAGAACCGGAACAAGTAGCCTGATTTCCTCACAGTTGTATCGAATTGTCTTTCATGTTAATTCCATACGTAGAATGTTCACTCCTTACATTGACAGAGAAGGGCCCAGGGCTGGTGGCCAGAGCTCCCTTTGCTCCCATTGGCCAGAATGTTGGAAAGTGGAGGCAAGTTTCCACTTTAGGCTGCGTCCACACAGCAGCGTTGCCCCATTTCCACATTCTCCTAACTGTTCATTTCTGCATTAGGTCTGAGCATTCATGTAACGTAAAAACCGCTTCCAGCAATAAAGCAGAATATATAGTACAATTCTGTAGCCACATGGCAGTGTATTCCATGTTCCCATTGTTCTGTTAGCTGTTAAGTTCTACAACATATTGGCGCTTTCATACGACATGAAAGGTACTTCCAGACATATAATAGAGTGCTGTCAGGAATGAGCCAGCTCCAAGCGAAGGTTTGCTGCCAGCTGCAGAAAGCAGCTAGGAACAGAGAGGCTTAGATGTTAGTCAGGCAGGGGAGAGCTGGCAGCTGCAGACTTCAGCTCTTCCTGACCTTGGCAGGCACGCTGATAAGGCAGTAGCTGAGAGCAGGCTAGAACACAGCCAAAGCTCGCTGGAAGCACAAATACAGCCTCTCAGAGCAGGAAGAGGGTGGAGCTGATTCACTTAAGTCCGAAGAGTCAGCGAATGGGAGGGCTGCTGTATAGGAAGCAAAACAAGAGACGTAAGGGTCATAAGTTCAATATCTTCTGTCGATACCGGAAGGAGTCTTCAGAAGGGTCATCTTGAGTAATGATACCGGAGGCTTTGTCAGAGCCATCCAGAGCTATCAGTTTGTTTTTGCAATAAATCCTCCTTTTTAATTACCTATGCTTACTGCTGGGAACCTGGACTCCTGGCAAGTGCAAATGGGATGACTTCTGTAATGATGGGATGTCCAGGAAAATCGGGACAGTTGTGAGGCATGGTGATCTCCAGCCTTCCACACCTCACTATCCGGCCCTCATAATATTCCTCAATCCCTTCACTGCCCCTGCTTTGCACCGTGAGTGCTTTTGCCTGGCTGGAATGTGTCCTTGAACTCTGATCATGCCTCCAGCTTGTCTGCATGAAGGATAGATGGGAATGTTTGAGTAGCTAGCCTACTGTACAGAGGGCAAAATACATTAATTGCTTTGCTCCCTTTTGCCTCTTCCCCCTCCCATGCACTCATGGCATGTGGCCTTGCAACAGTTGAGCATACTTGCTCCCCAGTGGCCCTCCTTTCCAAAATCAAACCCCACCAAAATATTCTGTTGCTTTTCTGGGTGGCTGGGAAAACCACCCCCAGGAGCACCATTCAAGATGTTGATTACCTTCCTTTAGTTCAACAGCATCCTGCCGGTGCAGATAATTGACCCACGACCCCTTTTATTGCTTTATTGCCACCGATTTAGCACCAGTTTATTCATCAACATCTGGTGGGCTGGGGGGGGATTTGTGCTTTATTTTTATTAGCTCTCAAATGGATGGCTAATGCAGCTTAATGGGGCAGCAACAAGCAATTAGAGTTTCCATTTCTCTCTCTCTCTCTCTCTCTCTCTCTCTCTCTCTCTCTCACACACACACACACACACACACACACACCACTTCCATTTTAGAAAACCTCTCAATGTAAAAGTGCAGGAGGTAGTTTAATTAAGAAAAGTTGTGCAACTAATTGTCTGTTCAGATGCCACATGAAAGCCTTGTGGGGTGGTATCCAATGTCAGTCATACTCGGAGTGTGCTGATTGAAACTCATGGGCATTGCTTGCTCAGCTCCATTAAATTCAGTGAGTCTACTCTGAGTAGGTGGACACAACCCTATGTGTATGTAGGACTGAAAAAGAAGACACAGTTTTTTCATGCATGTTTTTGCTGTGGGGGAGAGGTATCTGGCATACATATTTTGGTCAAAAATACTCTGTAGGTAGGTATGGGATGTAACCTAGAAGCTCTGCTTTAAAAAAAATCTATCTAATCAATAATTTTTGAAATAACCATTCAGCAATACCTCCAGTCAAGAATTCAAGATAGGGGGATCTGTCACTTTCATTTCTCCCAGTTCCTCATTTTTCCAACCTTAAATTTAGTTCTTCAAATTTCTGCAGCAATTCACAAGTTTTTTTTTTTAAAGAAATCCTCTTAAAAATTATTCAGCATTACAGTGTGAATTTCTCCTAATAAACACATTTTTGTATGCAGTTTGGTCTAATGTACACATTTTGGCAGGCAGTTTCTCTTAACTGCATTTGTGTATGTTATTTTCATCATATATGCTTTTAATGCACACTCTTTCACAATACATGCATTTTTGAAAACATTATGCAGTTAGAGGACTGCATTGCAAAATTCAGATAAGTGTGAATTTTGAAGGATAGCTACACTTTGGTTCCTACATAATTCTGGAAAGTGCAAATTTCATAGGCTTGAGAGGACTCATGGCAAAGTAAAGGACCCCAGCTGCCACTCTGACAAGCTATGGAAAGGGGGTGGAGATGGGATTGCAGGACCACTCTGAAATAATGCCTAATCTTGTTCCACCCACCCTTCTCCTTTTGAATTCATTTTTCCTTTTGTGTTATGCCATTTATATTGTGCATCTGAGTGGTTAGTGGGGCAAGAGACAAAAGTTGTTGTTGTTTTATTATTTATATCCCATTCATCTGGCTGGGTTTCCCCAGCTACTCTGGGCAGCTTCCAACAAAATACAGTGGTAGCTTGGGTTACAGACGCTTCAGGTTACAGACACTTCAGGTTACAGACTCCGCTATCCCAGAAATAGTACCTTCGGTTAAGAAATTTGCTTCAGGATGAGAACAGAAATCGAGTGGCGGTGGCGCGGTGGCAGCGGGAGGCCCCATTAGCTAAAGTGGTACCTCAGGCTAAGAACAGTTTCAGGTTAAGAACAGACCTCCGGAACAAATTAAGTTTGTAACCAGAGGTACCACTGTATTAAAATACAATAATTCATCAACAGGGCTGCCTTCAGATGTCTTCTAAAAGTCAGATAGTTGTTTCTTTCTTTGACTTCTGATGGGAAGGCATTTCACAGGGCAGGCAACACTACTAAGAAGGCCCTCTACCTGGTTCCCTGTAACTTCGCTTCTCGCAGTGAGGGAACTGCCAGACGGCCCTCAGAGGAGGACCTCAGTGTCTGGGCTGAACGATGGGGGTAGAGATGCTCCTTCAAGTATACTAGGCCGAGGCCGTAGGCAGAGCAAAGGTTTACTAGTGTCTACACGCTCTCACATAACCCTCACTAGGCATTATCAGAGTTCAAGGTCACATCTCACCCAAGGAAAAACACACAAGGAGGGCCAGTTGGGGTTGTATCCAGGGGAGAGTTTCAAGGGCTGGATAGAGAAGCTTGGAGGGCCACATTTGGCCCCGGACCTGAGATTCCCCACTCCTGAGATATGATGATACCAATAATAGTGTCAATAAAGTTAGATTATCAATGTTTGTTTCATTCCTGCTCCCCTACCCCCAGGCCTTTCTCTCTCCAGGCTGTATAATGGCTGTCGTTTCAAAGAGAACATCCACTAATCTAAGCTTATTGAAGCATACTGAAGCTGAGCCAAGCCAGAAGTAGCTAAGGGCCTCGCAGAGCATAGTGTGCTACAGATGTCAGCTTGAGCTCCTTCCAAAATGGAAAGCACACACAAAAGCCAGCAAAATCCCCAATATTCGCATTTAAAATGTGAGGATCAGGCTGTCAGTGGAGGCTTGCCACTTTGGTTTTGTTTATTTTTCTCTCTCTTAAATTTGTCAGTCGCTTTATTTTGCCCAGGGCAACCCAAAGCGACTTTGTTGTTGTTGTTTAGTCGTTTAGTCGTGTCCGACTCTTCGTGACCCCATGGACCAGAGCACGCCAGGCACTCCTGTCTTCCACTGCCTCCCGCAGTTTGGTCAGACTCATGTTTGTAGCTTCGAGAACAAGCGACTTACGACCAAACAAATTGGCAATAAACCCCATGTCGATACGTCAAAACCAAGATGGCATTAAAAACACCCCACCCACTTCTAAAAGGCCACAAAGAGTTAAAGGCCAACGGCATGATTATAGAGGAAAGTTCTTGCCTAGTGCCTAAAGATATGTAATGATGGTACTAAATGAGCCTCCCTGGGGAGAGCATTCCACAAACCAGGAGCCACTACAGGAAAGGCCTCTTGTGTTGCCACATTCTGGACTTCTTGTGGAGGGGGCACATGAACAAAGGCCTCTGATGATGAATGCAGGGTCTAAGCGGTTGATATGGGGATAGTCAGTGCTTGAGGTATTGTAGTCCTTAGCCATTTAAGGCTTAATATAGCCTTGTGAAAATTAATTGAAACAAAGCATGTTTTCTATGCCACATCGATCAGTCTGTCAAGCACCCACAAAAGAAGATGTTTTCGGGACGCTTCAGTTATTATGGTATCAGAAGCCTGCAGCCAATAGAAGGAATGATGCACTTGCCACAATATATTGAAGTTCTATGAAAGAGAGTTATTCCAGATCTGGAAAAGAGGTATCCTGGCGGTACTGGGATATTGCAGCAGGACCTAGCCCTCTGTCACACATCAAAAGTGGTGAAGAGATTCATGACAGAGCAGCAAATACAGGTACCTGATTCGCCAGGGAATTCCCCAGATGTAAGTGTCATTGAGTATTTGTGGGCTATATGCAAAAGTCGCCTCCATGCTGTAGACCGTACGACTATGGAGAAGCTCATTCAAGTGCTGATTCAAGTGTGGTACATGAATCTGAAAATCAACAGTGACTATTCGAAACTAGTAGACTCCATGCCAAACCATGTTCAAATGCTGCTTAAAAATAGTGGAGGTCATATCTGTTACTAATGTACGTATATGTGAGTTTTGTAGATATATATGTGAGTTTTGTACAATAAACTACTGTACGAAATTCACCGTTTGTTTCAATTAATTTGCCCAAGGATGTATGTCAAAAGCAGCACTCTGCATTGGGCCCAGAAACTAATTGGCAGCCTGTGCAATTGGGTCAGGATTGGCGTTATATGCTCAAACTATCTTGAACAACATAGCCACTGAATTCTACACCAGCTGAAGTTTCCAAACTGTCTTCAGAGGCAGCCCCCCACAAAACATGCTGCAGTAATCTAACCTAGAGCTTAGCAGAGTGTAGACAACAAATGTTAGGCTAGTCCTGTCCAGATAGGGGGTAAAGCTAGGCCACCAGCCAAAGCTTTCCATGGAAGGCATTCCAAGCTACCAAGGCCACCTGAGCCTCAAATGACAGCAATGGGTCCAGAAGTACCTCCAAGCTGTGTACCCATCCTTCTGAGGGAGTGTGACCCCATCAACAGCAGGCAACCTCTCATCCACCCGGTCTAGGAAACCACCCGCTAACAGTGCCTCAGTCCTTTCTGGATTCCTTTGATTTTTATGAGAGTGTTTAATGCAGGAAAGCATTCAAAACCTTGACGTCCACATCCCTTTGTAGCATGAAGCGATGCAGTCCGGTCTACTGCCACACAACTCCACCTCATCACTCCAGTCTACCGCACAGGTAGGACCAGGCCCAGATCTACAGTGCAGAGTCCAGGACAAACCAAAGTGATAGTGGTACTACATGGTCCACTTAGCTGTTTTGATCCTCACTAATTTCTGTCCGTCCACCGGTATTAAATTCACGGCATGTAATGCCTTAAAGGAAAATATTATGAAAATGATCTATAGGTGGTACATGACCCCAGTCAAGCTAGCAAAAATCTACCATTTGCCTGATAATAAGTGTTGGAAATGTAAAGAAACTGAAGGTACTTTTTATCACCTTTGGTGGACGTGCCCGAAGATTAAGGCTTTCTGGGAAATGATATATAATGAAATGAAAAAGGTACTTAAATGTACTTTCCCTAAGAAACCAGAGGCCTTTCTCTTGGGCATTGTCAGCCAATTGGTGTCAAAGAAAGATAGAACTTTTTTTATGTACGCCACCACAGCAGCAAGAGTACTCATTGCAAAGCATTGGAAGACTCAAGATCTACCCACTCTGGAAGAATGGCAGATGAAGGTGATAGACTACATGGGACTGGCTGAAATGACTGGCAGAATCCGTGACCAGGGGAAAGAGACGGCGGATGAAGACTGGAAGAAATTTAAAACTTATCTTAAGAAACATTGTAAAATTAATGAGTGCTAAAATGTTGAGGTTTTAGAAAAAAAGGGGATTACAGCTGTAAAAGATTAAGTAAAAGAAAAGAATAAGGGAAAATTCGATAAAACCAAGGGGCAGGATTTGCTGAAACAAATTTGGAAATTGGGATGCAGAAAGGGGAGGTATGGGGAAGTCGGTGAAGTAAGGTTTAAGAAAAAAGGATTCGAAATTATACATGTTTGTTTATGTGTTTGTTTGTTTGTATTGTGTAATGTTTGTGTTTATAAAAATTGTGAAAAACCAATAAAAATTTTATATAAAAAAAATAATAATAATTTCTGTCCGTCCACCCCCCTGGGCTGTGGTCATGGAGCTATGAACAATGTGCCCTTATATAATCAGCTGCGATGGCTGAGTGGGTTGCTGCTGGTCCTGATGGATATCAGGCACAGAAACTCCTGCCAGCACAGGGTAAAAGAAAGGAGACGGGGAAGTGGCTCTGCCTCTCGAACTGGGGCAAGTCCAGTGGGAGAGTGCTGGCCGCTGGCCAGTTTCGTTACCAGCAGCCTTTTTGCCTTAGCACAGATGTCCGGTTATTTCCTTTCCTTTCCTAATGTGGATTCTTGTTAAGCTACATCATTCTGACCTTCCTCTGTCAGATTGTGCATTAGCCTTGCCAAGAAATGCTGCAGATTAATTAAAGTGTTGACATATTTATTTATTTATTTCGAGCCTAGATCTGTTGACGGTTGCACAGCACCAGCATCGCCCATGCAATCATCCTTTAATCTTCAACCATGTCTGGAAACCATGTTTAGTTCTGCAGCTTTGAGCAGGGAGGAGCTGCAGCTTCTCTGCTGTCATGCTGGGGGAGCTGATGGGCATCAGTGATAGCCAATGCTCTCTGGGAACAGGTTTGAGTTGTTTTAATGGCATTCGGTCTCCATTTGCTGCAGCTTTGTTTTATTCTTGTTCTGTCCCAAGCGTTTCCTGTTCTGCCCCAAGTAGCCTCAGCCAGATGGAGTTCTAGTCCCAATGATGGATTCTAGGTGGAGTACAGCGTCAGGTTTGAGGTGCTGGTTTTGACCTTTAAAGCCCTATGCGGCCTACGGGACCGCCTCTCCTAGTATGCCCCGCAGAGGACCTTAGGGTCCATAAATAACAACACTATGGAAGTCCTGAGCCCCAAGGAGTTTAGATTGGCCTCAACCAGGGCCAGGGCCTTTTCAGTTCTGGCCCCGGCCTGGTGGAACGCTCTGTCACAAGAGACTAGGGCCCTGCAGGATTTGACATCTTTCTGCAGGGCCTGCAAGATGGAGCTGTTCCACCAGGCCTTTGGGCTGGACTCAGTCTAACCAGCTCCCCCATTATTTTTTTTTTGATGGAACCCCTTATATGGAATTTTGTATATAAATTTTCCCTCAGTTTTTTGCTGGCCCATGTAGAACCAGCATGAATAGTTGGCCCCGGTAAATATTTGACGTTTTCTCCCCTTATGGCTTTAATCTATAGGCTACCTCTAAAACGAGGCTGCATTTTAAGCTGCATTTTAAACTGTATTCTAACTTATATTTTAATCAACTGTTTGTTTGGTGTGTGTTTTTGTTTTTGTTGTTTTCTTGTGTTTTTAATGTTTTTTCCTGTATTTATATTTGGTGTTAGCCGCCCTGAGCCCGGTCTTGGCTGGGGAGGGCAGGGTATAAATAAAAATTTATTATTATTATTATTATTATTATTATTATTATTATTATTATTATTATTATTATTACTAGGCAAGACTTTAGGCTCTGGAAAAGTAGCCATGAGCAGAGCAAGGCAAAGTGAGGTCCATATTCCTTGTAGCACCATGGACTGTTCGTGTGGAGCTCAGCCTGGCAAGCAAACTCAGATGTTGCTTCAGCTGAGTCCTGAATAGAAATTCAGTTCTATATAGGTTGCCTTGGTCCAGTATATCTGAAGGAGCGTCTCCACCCCCATCGTTCTACCCGGACACTGAGGTCCAGCACCGAGGGCCTTCTGGCAGTTACCTCACTGCGAGAAGCCAAGTTACAGGGAACCAGGCAGAGGGCCTTCTCGGTAGTGGCGCCTTCCCTGTGGAACACCCTCCCACCAGATGTCAAAGAGAACAACAACTACCAGGCTTTTAGAAGACATCTGAAGGCAGCCCTGTTTCGGGAAGCTTTTAATGTTTGATATATTTTAATATTCTTTTGGAAGCCGCCCAGAGTGGCTGGGGAAGCCCAGCCAGATGGGCGGGGTATAAATAATAAATTATTATTATTATTATTATTATTATTATTATTATTATTATTATTATTATTATTATTATTGCCTGTTGAGCTGGGAGCAGCCTCTTCCAGGAAGAGGAGCTATGCTTCCTTATTTGTTCATTTTTCTATTTATTCAGAGTATTTGTGCCCTGCTCTTCGGCCAAAGAGGCTCCCGGAGTGGCTTACATACATCTTCCATGTGTGCTTACAATCTAAAGAAAAAGGGGGAAAGCGTGACACACAAGGAAAGAGAGACAGGGAGGGAAGAGGAAGATAAAAATCAAAGCTCGGGCATCAAATTCTAAACAGTTGTTCCTACAATGACCAGCTGGCACAGTTCAGGGACAGGGGGTTCCTGATGGAACTTGGCCTCCAGCAATGCTGATGAAGTGAGCCCTACTTCCTATCTCTCCTCCAGAGGTAGTCTGATGAAATGGCTTCCCCTAGATGACAAGTGAGGGGAGATGTGGCCTGAAGGAGCTGCCCTGTCACAGCAGAGCTGATGGAGTAAGCTCTGCTTCCCAGCTCTCCCACTGCTGGAATGGCTGTCATCAGAAGACAGTTGAGGGAGAGGAGGTTTGATAGAGTTGGTCTGTCACAGCAGAGCTGATTGGCTCCAACAGTACAAGGGCATTTGTGGCTCGGCTGGGGCTTTCAGGCCAGAGTGCTCTGGCTCAGAGGATGTCAAAAACAGAGGTTGCAGTGAGCCAGGCTCCTGGTGTGGATGGGTTTTCACTTGGGCCCATGACCCCATCTCCTGAACCTGGGGAGTCTGACAAACAATGACGTCACACCACTGTGGTCTGATGCTATCATATCACAGGCTTCTGTAAGAAACATAATAGTGGTTGCCCCAGCCACTCTGGGAGGCTTCTAGCAAAATATAAAAACACAATAAATAAATATTAAAACATCATTAAAACATTAAAAAAAACTTTCCTATATAGGATGGCCTTCGTTGTCTTCTAAAAGTCAGATAGTTGTTTATCTCCTTGACATCTGGTAGGAGGACATTCCACAGGGCGGGCAGCACTACTGAGAAGGCCCTCTGCCTGGTTCCCTGCAACCTCACTTCTCACAGTGAGGAAACCACCAGAAGGCCCTTGGAGCTGGATGTCAGGGTCTGAACTGAACAATGCAGGTGGAGACGTTCCTTCAGGTATGCACATGGGGTGAGAGCCAATGCTAGTCCTACTCAGAGTAGATCCATTGACATTAATGAGCCTGAATTGATTATACCCATTCATTTTTAAGAAGTCTACTCTGAGTAGATCTAACATTGGTTACAACCCATTAACTTCAATGGATCTATTATGAGTAGCATTGGAGTCAACCTATGGGTTGCCACAGCCAAGCAGATTACCTACGGGAAACTGCCTTAGACCAAGTCAGGCCATTGGTCTATATCAGGCATGGCCAAACTTGGCCCTCCAGCTGTTTTGGGACTACAACTCCCATCATCTCTACCTAACAGGACCGGTGGTCAGGGATGATGGGAACTGTAGTCCCAAAACAGCTGGAGGGCCAAGTTTGGCCATACCTGGTCTATATAGTTCAGTATTGTCTGCACTGACTGACAGCAGTTAGTCTCCAAGGTTTCAGACTGGGAGCCTTTCCTAATTGCCTGGGGTTGAACCTGTAACTTTCTGCTTGCAAAGCAGATGCACTCCCACTGAGCTAAGTCTCTTCTCCTTTGAAGGGCTGTGAGATAAAGAAAGGGGAAAAGAAAAATTGTGCTGAGAAGCAGCAGCCAGGGCATCAACATTTTCTATACAGCAGTGAACCATCATGAATGCTCAGCAAGTTAAGTTCAGCTATGTCAGCCATGCTAATTTCCAAAGCAAATGTTGCTGTGGGAGAATGTTCAGTACAGCCTTTGCTTTGGGTTATAGAGATACACAGGAATGATCCGGGATGGGATAGAACATATTATACACTGCTTATAGCCTCAGCTACAATGGTTACTAATGCAGTTCTGGTCCATTATTTCTCAATAACCCCCCATCCCAAATTAATTGTAAGCCATGCCAACCACAAATGGCTCCCAGCAAGTCACAGTGGCTTAAGATCCTTTAAAATGGTAAGCCTAGCAAAATGTCCATTATCCGATTTCCATATATACCTTCTCCAAGCTGCAAGGCATTACTTTATAAAATGCACCACTGTTCATTGTGGAGTAACATCAAAAATGAAAAATCCCAAGGCCAGTTTGGTATATTTTATCTCGTGGAATGCAGAAAATGTCAACTGGAGGCAGGCAGGCAGGAAGGAAGGTGGGTGGGGCTGAGAGATTATTTCTGTTCCCCGAAGGAAAGGTAGAAGAGATGTCAATCTGCAATCTTAACCCCACTCACATGGGAATAAGCACCACTGAATCCAACAGGACTTGCCTTTGAGCAAGCATGATTAGAACTGCAGCCTCAGCTCCATCACCAGAGGACTCAAATTTTGTTCACTTCTTAGATTAAAGGTGGGGAACCTGTGGTGCACAGAAGCTGCTGAACTACAACCCAAATAGTAGCCCCGGTCACTGGCAACCCACACTATGCTAACTCCACTGCCAGAGGCATCATGCCTCTAAAAACAAGTTGCTGTGAGGTCCAGTTGGGGAGAGTGCTGTTACACGCATGTCCTGCTTGTGGACTTCCCATTGGGGCATCTGGCTGGTCACTGTAGGATCCAGATGTTGAGCCTGATGTGCTGTTGATCTAACCCAACAGGCTTGTCTGATGTCCTTATGAGAAGAAGCATGTCCACAATCCTTCTCCAGACTTGGCAAAACCCCATAAAAATGAGCACATTGTGTGATCTAAGCGTTTTCATAGAAATATTTAACATGCAAATTCCCATTGTTGCAGTTGACCTGCAGCTACGGTGTCACCCTCCTGGTTGCAACAGCACTGCTGCCTCTTGCTGGGGCCAGGATAGGTCTGGGCAGGGTAGCAGCAAGGGCAGGTGGGCACTGTGGGCCACTGGCATGGTGACTGCCAATCCAGTGCTCCCTCACATTCTTAGCACTACCCCAGGTCCAGAGAGTGACAGAGCTTTCCCAGTCAATAAGGCCGTTCAGCGGAGGAGCCCCAACTCATAGCACGTTCCTAATCCAAAGCACGGGAACTGATGCAAAGAGGGACAATAGCCCAGAGTTGTTTTTTTTAAAAAAAAGATTTTTATTGAAGTTTCACAAATTATATAATAACAAACAAGACAATAATAAACAAACAAAGAAACAAAAACAAGTATAATTTCAATCCCTTATTTTCTTGCAACTTACTTCCCCGACTTCCTCATACCTCCCCTTTCTGTATTCCAATTTCCAATTATTAATTCAGCAAATCCTCTCCCTTGTTATCCATTTAAATTTTTAGACTTTTTTTTCTTTTTACTTAATCATTACAGCTAGAAACCACATAATTTCTAAACCCACGTCATTCTAACATTCAATAATTTTACAATGTTTCCTAAGATAGTCCTTAAATTTCTTCCAATCTTCTTCCGCTGTCTCTCAATAGCCCAGAGTTTTACAACCCCCTGACTGCATTACTCTTAGGTAAAGATAAAGGGACCCCTGACCATTAGGTCCAGTTGTGACCAACTCTGGGGTTGCGGCGCTCATCTCGCTTTATTGGCCGAGGGAGCCGGCGTACAGCTTCCGGGTCATGTGGCCAGCATGACTAAGCCGCTTCTGGCGAACCAGAGCAGCACACAGAAACACCGTTTACCTTCCCGCTGGAGCGGTACCTATTTATTTACTTGCACTTTGACATGCTTTCGAACTGCTAGGTGGGCAGGAGCAGGGACTGAGCAACGGGAACTCACCCCGTCACGGGAATTCGAACCACCCACCTTCTGATCGGCAAGTCCTAGGCTCTGTGGTTTAACCCACAGCGCCACCCGCGTCGCTCATTACTCTTACTGTTGTGCAAATATTTTGTTAAACACAAGCTCATCAGTACTGCCCTGATTAAACAAGACTCCCTTGTGGAGGACCAGAGTTCATTGAAGAAGAAAAGAATGATGAGATTCTGGAGGAGGCCAGAGCAGTGTGAGCAGTGGGAACATAGTTAACGTGAATGATTGCACACGTAGGCAGCCTGAAGCAACGAGACGCTGACTAGTGAGAACCCATTTCATTTGCATATCTCATGGCAGAGGAATTATTCCTTGGTGAAGAGTCCATTGATAAATGAAGTGCCAGTTGTCCAGAGCCTATATGAAGGAGGACAGGGTCTAATTTTGGCTCCAGCAGTTTCACAGTGCATCTATTGAAACAGTGTGAGGAGTGGAGCACAGTCTAACTCAGGCTTCCTCAATCTCAGCCCTCCAGATGTTTTGAGACTACAATTCCCATCATCCCTGACCACTGGTCCTGGTCTAACTTGTCCATGTTCTGACAATAACCCCACATGCAGAAGGGTGTTTCCCCAGGCGACTTTATTTCTCCTGAATCCAACTGGGGTCATACATTCACCATGCCAAGATCTAAGGACATAAGAAGATCCCTGCTGGATCAGGGCAAAGGCCTATGTGGTCCAGCATCATGTTTACATAGTGTCCAACCAGATGCCCATGGGAAGCTGGCAAGCAGGAACTGAATGCAGCAGCAGCCTCCCCACTTGGATTGCCAGCAGCTGGTATTTATAGACATACTGTTTCCAACAGTGGAGGTAGAAGGCAGGTATGGTTATTAGCCTGTGTGTGTGTGTGTGTAAAGGAGATTCCAACTAAACATTAAGGAAGAACTTTCTGATGGTAAGAGATGTCCAGTTGTGGAATGGACTACATCAGAAAATGGTGGACTCTCCATCATTGGTGGCTTTTATGCCATCTGTCAGGAATTCTTTAGCTGTGATTCCTGCATTGCAGGGGGTTCAACTAGACTATTATTTCTTTTTTAGAAGATATTTATTGAAATTTTCAAGATGTTACAAAATGAAAAATAAAAAATAAAGAAAAATAAAAAATAAAAAACAGTTAAAAACAACTCAATCTTTCCATTACTTATTTTTCATTAGCTTGTTTCCCGGACCTCCTCACGCCTCCCTTTTTTGTATTCCAATTCAATTTATTAGTTCAGCAAATCCTTCCCCTCTTTATTTATCCTAGTCTTTAATCTTAAAATATTGTAACATTAAATTTTTACCTATTAGTAATCCATTTTTCATATTCCCTTATAGTATTACAGCTAAAAACCACTTAATTTCTATCCAACATCATTTCAACTAGACGATTCTTGGGGTACCTCATCCAACACTACAATTCTATTATTCTACACACACACACCCCTAGTCTTGTAATATGGTGAAATAAGCAACTTTGCAAGTGTGATGGGAGAGGCGGCAGACCAACAAGGGAACCGCTTCCTTTTATCTGTATCTCCTTAATTGTCCCTGCATTTCATCTGTCTCACCAACGAAGAATCTAGAAGGTGCCTATGGCATTTAGCCAGTTTGAAATCATTGATTCAGTCACCCTCATTTCCCTTCCCATTTTTTCCCTTCTCATTTCTGAGACACATATTATTATTATTTCTTAAACCCTGTTTCCAAATGAAGTTTAACTCTTTCCCAAAGACTGTTGGCTATAACTCTTCTTTCCATCACATCAGTTCTTGAAGAATTTTTAATTATTGTTGATGCCTGAGAGAAACTATGGTAAAGAGACAAATTAACAAGTCAAAAGCACACTGGTTCTCAGGGAAGTGATACTGATATGAGAGTGAGCAGGGAGAAGGAGGGAGGCGAGCTGGGTAATTCATCTCACCTATCTTGACCTGATGCATCTGTTCATTATTTGAAAGCTGTAAATTGAGATGCAAGACTATAGCACACCACTGGCGATGGCTTAAAATGACAATGCTTTCTCTAGTTTATGCAGCCTCTTTTAGGCTGAATCCAAACCAGCAATATCTTCATGTGATCCTCCACTGATATTGGTGCAGTATTTGAAAGGAGATAGTTCGGTTTAATTCTGCTATGCATTCCCCAGCAAGCAGAGCACCTTTGACGGGTGGAACAGAGGCTCTGGGGAGCTGGGTCCTTCAAGCTTTCCACGTTGCACCTCACAAGATCCTGCAGAAAGGCCTTCTTCACCAGCACAAAGTTAGACAACGACACTCACCCCCCAGAGGAGGCAGTGATAGCCACCAACCTAGATGGCTTTAAAAGATGATTGAACAAATTCATGGAGGAGAGTGTTGGGATGCGTCCAAAGAAACAGGGGCAATTGGCAGGCCCCCAGCTGGCTCCAGCCCACCGGCCAGCAGCAGGATCTCTGGTCCTTGGATCAGCATGTAACTGCAACTCAAGCTTCAGAAACCTTCAGAAGCTGAGCACGCAAGCCAGCAGAGAATAAAACTCTTTGCAACAGAAGGGCAGATAGAGGCTGTGTAAAGAGTATTTACAGGTATTTTATCCAGCATCAGGACAAAGGGGAAAATATGTCTTCTCCCCTTCATGTCTAAGCAAGCAGCATAAGCAAAAGCTATACACACAATGGAAGTTCCCAGCAAGCTGTGCTGGAATGTAAACAGACATGTGACATACAATAAATCCACACATCTGTTAAGGTGGAACGGAATATCATAACAGAGAGGACTATTGATAGCTATTAGCCATGATGCTCTGCATCCATAGTTGGAGGCAGCAACGCCTCTGAATACCAGTTGCTGGAAACTAGACCCTCCATGACAAACTGCTTTCTTTCATCTGGTGGACCACTGTGAGAACAGGATGCTGGACGAGATGAGCCATTGGACTGATCCAGTAGGTTCTTCTCATGGTTTTATGCCTTTAGGCGGGTGGAGCTGTGGCCTAAACCACTGAGCCTCTTGGGCTTGCTGATCAGAAGCTTGGCGGTTCAAATCCACACAACAGGGGGAGCTCCAGTTGCTCTGTCCCAGCTCCTGCCAACCTAGCAGTTTGAAAGCATGCCAGTGCAAGTAGATAAATAGGTACCGCTGTGGCGGGAAGGTAAACGGCGTTTCCGTGCGCTCTGGTTTCCATCACAGTGTTCTGTTCCACCAGAAGCAGTTTAGTCATGCTGGCCACATGACCCGGAAAGCTGTCTGTGGACAAATGCCGGCTCCCTCGGCCTGAAAGCAAGATGAGTGCTGCAACCTGCCTTTGACTGGACTTAACCATCCAGGGGTTCTTTACCTTTTTAAACCTTTTTTTAATGTCTTTTCTCTGAACCAGATGTTGTAACCTTTCCTCATAGGGGAGTCACCACATTCCCTTCATCGTTTTGGTTGCCCTATGCTGGACCATTTCCAGCCCAATATCCTTTTTTTTTTTTTAGGTGAGGCAATCAGAAATATAAACAGCATTTCAAGCGCAGTTGCACCACATATTTGTACAATGTCATTAGCAAGACAGAGATTAAGAAGGCTGGAATCCGTGTGTTAATTTCAAATAAGCAATAAACTTTTGGGCACTGTGAGCTTCTCCCGGTTAAGACTGCATTGTGTTTTGTTCAACCCTGAACTGTGGAAAAAGTGTGCTAAAATTGCAGGATTAAATAAAGAGAAGGAAACGGGAAAGGAGGCGTCTTTGTAGAACTGGACTGTCTTCCGTAATTGTCTCCGCTGCCTCCGTAGTTTCTGTCTCAAGTACAAATGACGGAGTAGCTTTCAAAGAACTTGCTATGAATACTGTTTGCTGGGGGAAAAGATAAGTCTGAACAACTATAATTCAGAAAAACAACAAAGGCAATGCATATTCCCTAGCAACCCAGCCCAAGTGAGGAGAAGACCTACATTTATAACAACAGCAGGATAGATAGGGAGAGTTCAATTGGCTTGTTTTTCTAAGACCCAAAAGGAGCTCTGGAAGGGGGTGGAAGAGCAGGCAGTTTTTCTTCTGTGGAACAAGGCAGTCAGCTTCTTATTCTTGCTATACTGAGGCATGGCGAAAGGATTTACCAGTATCTGCTAGTTAGCTAGTTATAGTGTCTTTACCTTGCTCTTCAGCTGAAAAGGCTTTCAGAACAGCTTACATGTCAATAAGAATAATATTATACAGCCCCTGCCCTCAGGCTTACAACACAAAAGTCAAAGGGGAGGAGCTGGGAGGAAGAAAACAAAACTATTGACACACGCTCTTAAGGTTACAGAGAGACAGTGGACCCTCTGGATATTAATTTAATTCATTCCTGGGGTCCGTGCGCACCCTGAAAAATCCGTATCCAGAGACTCAAGCTGCGAAACCCGGAAAAAGACTTCCTGCTTTGCCACTTTCGCAACCTGAAGTTTATGTTACTCGAGAGTAACGTAAGCCAAGGGTCTACTGTATTCAGATGACTAGCTTTTTTTGGCAAAGTTGTTGAGCTGCATTTGGGGTGGAGCAAAGTTGTTGAGCTTTTTTTATTTTTTGACAAAGTTGTTGCGCTTTTTTATTTTTTATTTTTGCAAAATCTAAAAGAAGAAGTTTTGAGCTAATTTTAAGGAAATTCACCAAAATCTACTCTTCCGACATGGGTTGCCATACATCTGGATTTCCCCAGACATTTCAGCGATTTCCCACCCGGACACTGTTTCCAAGGGCTGGACGTATGGCAGCCCTAGGCTAACTAGGATGAAAATGGGAGGGAGAGGAGGAGGCGAAAGGTGCTGGTCTCCCAGGGGCCTTTGTGACAAACAGAACTTGGGTCATCCTCCGGGAGACCCTGTAACCAATCCTGGCCAGGTGGAGAAACAGCACGTTGACCAAGGAAACAGTCACCAAACAAAATTGTGTAGAGCCCTGATTGCTGAGGGAAGCTTCAAGGCAGATTCGCCAACAGAAGGAAACACAGGCAAAGAAGACAGTTTGCCACCTCCTTCCTCTCCCACGAAACTAGTCTTCTTTATAATTTAAGCTTCCAAAACTGCCTGTTTTAGATCCACATTACACCTGCCACATCTTTTTACATCTCCCTCCTTAAAAGCCTAAATGGCTGTGCTAACCTCCCCCTTCCAAGTTTCCCTAAAAGCTGCTTCGCTGGTGCTCAGATGTTTTTGGTTCACAGCTGCCCCATGTTCTGCCACGCTGTAACTCAAAGACAGCCATCAAACAGATGGTAAAATAATCTTTTATTTAATATAAAGCATATGGCAGACTCCAAACAAAACAAAATAGGTTCTCGCATTTGCAACTGAAGGTCAGGCAAATTCTGACAGACAAGGACTTGGAATGTGATCATCCCTTCCACTCCTGAGTTACTCGTGATCTGCTACTTCCTTCAATCTTTTGTTGTTGTTGTTGTTGTTGTTGTTGTTGTTGTTTTAATCACTCGCATTGGAACCACTCATCATGAATAGGAAGCTTTTTTGTTGGTGTCAGTGTGCACACCATACATTTAAAGCACATTTAAAGAACATCTCCCTCTTCAAGATCCCTGGGAACTCTAGTTTAAGGGTACTGGGAATTGTAGTTCTGTGAGGGGTAAACTAGGATTCCCAAGATTGTTCAATGTGGGGGCCTTTACATGGATAGTGCACATGCAACTGTTGTTGCTTTCAATCTCAGCAAAAAATGTATGTATTACAGTGGTACCTCGGGTTACATATGCTTCAGGTTACAGACTCCGCTAACCCAGAAATAGTGCTTCAGGTTAAGAACTTTGCTTCAGGATGAGAACAGAAATTGTGCTCCGGCAGCGCGGCAGCAGCAGGAGGCCCCATTAGCTAAAGTGGTGCTTCAGGTTAAGAACGGACCTCCGGAACGAATTAAGTACTTAACCCGAGGTACCACTGTATATTTTATTAGAAGAGTTTCATTTATAAGATGATATAGTAACAAAAAAGAGAAGAGAGAAGAGAGAGAGAGAAGTGTAGCGAATACATTATAATACAATAAGTACCATCAGTTACGTTTCCACACATTACTATATAGATATATGTAATCTTGTAGCTTCTTCCTCAAGTTAGTTTTTTCCTTCTCCCACTGAGGGTGATATTAAGATGGAGATCAGGATTGCAGTGAGAGTTTAGGCAGAGAAATACTTGCTCCTTAAATAAGTATGTGCAATTGCCCACAGTCCTAAATATCACGTCTGCCAAGGGCATGACCCCTGGCAGTTGTAATTTCCCATCACTTTGGAGTTTGTATAAGCAGATAAAATCCTTAATGCAACATGTTAAATTGCAAGTTGTTGTCATTACCAATCTGGGTTTCTCTCTTCCTAGCAACAGGGGTGATCCTCACTCCCCTTATCTCCCACAGGACCTAGCACAGTGAAAACACTTCCCCATTCTCAAACTTAGAAGCAAACATTCTATTCCAATCTCCCTTCACCAGATGGCTTGAAGCCACCACTGAAGTCCCTCCCAGCATTCTAGAGCAGGGGGTTCCCAATTGGTGGTCCGAAGACCCCAAGAAGTCTGCATAACCCACCCAGGGGTCCATGTCAGCTATCCAGGACATCCTGTTTTGGGGTGCTGTGCAGGTGCATGGGTGACTCATGTGAGAGTGTGGCCCAGAAGATGTGTGTCCCAATTTTGCACTGGGACATGTTGGAGGGTATGGTGGCACCATAGGAAGACCCTGAGAGAATGTCAGGAGCTGGAGTCAGGCATAGGTCAGCAATAAAACAATAAAGCACCCAATGTCCCTGAAATTAACTCTTTATTCAAAGAAACAAAACAGCTTAGTCCTAGTGGTCACAGCAATCCTTGCCTGTGGGTCTTGCCCCAATGAAGCAGTTGCAAGGACTGAAGCTATCCACCTTCCCACTCCCTAAGGCTCCCCTCCCAGTTCCTTCCCCAGCAGCCTAAGGCTTCACCGTCTTGCTTCTCTTTTATTGGCCCTCTTCATTTCTCTGTGTTTTCTGGGAGACCAGGGGGAGGGAAGCTGGCCTCAGCAGGAGCAGGCAATTCCCTGGCTTCTCCAGCAGCCTGCCTCATCTCTATCTCCTCTCCCCCCTCCTCTCCCATCTTTGAGTCTGGACTGCTCTCTGCCACAGCCTCTTCCTGCTCACTAAACCCTGTGGTTCGAGAGCCAGTGTGGTGTAGTGGTTAAGAGCGGTAGTCTCGTAATCTGGTGAACCGGGTTCGCATCTCCGCTCCTCCACATGCAGCTGCTGGGTGACCTTGGGCCAGTCACACTTCTTTGAAGTCTCTCAGCCCCACTCACCTCACAGAGTGTTTGTTGTGGGGGAGGAAGGGAAAGGAGAATGTTAGCCGCTTTGAGACTCCTTAAAGGGAGTGAAAGGCGGGATATAAAATCCAAACTCTTCTTCTTCTTCTTGTCTCATCAGCTTCCAACACTTCCTCCTGCCAGTCTGCTGCCTCTTCTCCCTCTGGCCACTCATCACCAGTCTCCTGGCTCTGAGCCTTCTTCACCTGGGGGGGTTCCTTAGGGGGTTCCCCAGTTTCTGCCTCCCACAACTGCTCTGCATCCAGTCAGTCCATGACAGAAAAGGATAGTCATTCAGCAGATGAGTGTCTGCCTTGCATGCAGAAGGTCCCAGTTTCAATCCCTGACCTTTCCAGGTGGATCTGATTCCTTTTCTGAAGCCCTGGAGAGTTGCTTCCAGTCCATGTAGACGATATTGAGCTAGATGGCCCCAACAGTTTGACTTAGTAAACGGCAGCTTCCTCTGTTTCGACTGATATGCCAGGGGGGTTGTGGGAAATAAAAAATGCAGTTCTAAGCTACCTGACTGATTACAAAGCTGCTGCCCATCACCAGGTCTATGTAAATCCACTGACAAGGCAGTAGGACATTTGACCAAGGTCCCCTAAAACTTGGAATGGACTTGGCACTGTGAAACTGACATGGAATGGAAACTGTGCCCCTGAAGGGCCAGGTGCACAGCCTGGGAGTCACTGAGGCGCAGATTAATTCTGTGTCCTGGGCAGCTGTTTACCAGCTACATCTGGTACACAGGCTGAGACCCTACCTGCCCGCAGACTGTCTCGCCAGAGTGGTGCATACTCTAGTTATCTCCCGCTTGGACTACTGCAATGCACTCTGCATGGGGCTACCTTTGAAGGTAACCCGGAAACTACAATTAATCCATAATGCAGCAGCTAAACTGATGACTGGGAATGGCTGCCAAGACCATATAACACCAGTCCTGAAAGATCTTCATTGGCTCCCAGTACATTTCTGAGCACAATGCAAAGTGTTGGTGCTGACCTTTAAAGCCCTAAACAGCCTCGGTCCTGTATACCTGAAGGAGCGTCTCCACCCCCTTGTTCAGCCGGGACACTGAGGTCCAGCACCAAGAGCCTTTTGGAAGACTCCCTGAGTGAGTGCTTGTGGGCCCTGCTTTTGCCACTTACCATCTGGCTTGGGGCGGGGCCTGGGGCCTCACAAGGACTGTGTGCTGCTTGCTGCCTGCTGCCCAGGAAGACTCCCCTGAGTGAGTGCTTGTGGGCCCTGCTTTTGCCATTTACCATCTGGCTTGGGGCGGGGCCTGGGGCCTCACAAGGACTGTGTGCTGCTTGCGGCCTGCTGCCCAGGAAGACTCCCTGAGTGAGTGCTTGTGGGCCCTGCTTTTGCCACTTACCATCTGGCTTGGGGCGGGGCCTGGGGCCTCACAAGGACTGTGTGCTGCTTGCTGCCTGCTGCCCAGGAGGAGTCCCCTGAGTGAGTGCTTGTGGGCCCTGCTTTTGCCACTTACCATCTGGCTTGGGGCGGGGCCTGGGGCCTCATAAGGACTGTGTGCTGCTTGCGGCCTGCTGCCCAGGAAGACTCCCTGAGTGAGTGCTTGTGGGCCCTGCTTTTGCCACTTACCATCTGGCTTGGGGCGGGGCCTGGGGCCTCACAAGGACTGTGTGCTGCTTGCTGCCTGCTGCCCAGGAAGACTCCCCTGAGTGAGTGCTTGTGGGCCCTGCTTTTGCCACTCACCATCTGGCTTGGGGCGGGGCCTGGGGCCTCATAAGGACTGTGTGCTGCTTGCGGCCTGCTGCCCAGGAAGACTCCCTGAGTGAGTGCTTGTGGGCCCTGCTTTTGCCACTTACCATCTGGCTTGGGGCGGGGCCTGAAGCCTCACAAGGACTGTGTGCTGCTTGCTGCCTGCTGCCCAGGAGGAGTCCCCTGAGTGAGTGCTTGTGGGCCCTGCTTTTGCCACTTACCATCTGGCTTGGGGCGGGGCCTGGGGCCTCACAAGGACTGTGTGCTGCTTGCGGCCTGCTGCCCAGGAAGACTCCCTGAGTGAGTGCTTGTGGGCCCTGCTTTTGCCACTTACCATCTGGCTTGGGGCGGGGCCTGGGGCCTCACAAGGACTGTGTGCTGCTTGCGGCCTGCTGCCCAGGAAGACTCCCTGAGTGAGTGCTTGTGGGCCCTGCTTTTGCCACTTACCATCTGGCTTGGGGCGGGGCCTGGGGCCTCACAAGGACTGCGTGCTGCTTGCGGCCTGCTGCCCAGGAAGACTCCCTGAGTGAGTGCCTGAGGGCCCTGCTCCTTCCTGCCACTTACCATCTGGCCTGGGGTGGGGCCTGAAGCCTCACAAGGACTGCATGCTGCTTGCTGCCTGCTGCCCAGGAAGACTCCCTGAGTGAGTGCCTGAGGGCCCTGCTCCTCCCTGCCACTTACCACCTGGCCCGGGGCGGGGCCTGACAGGCCTCACTAGGACAGTTGTTACTGCCGGAGAGGCACAGAGTGTTTTTAAAATGTTTTTTAAAAATTTTCTTTGGATTTTTTGTATGTGGGGGGTGGGGGTGGGATGGATGTTTGGTTGGGCTTGGGGAATTATAATTTTTTTATTTTGATGTTTTTGTAATTTTTACATTTTTTTGTTTGTATTGTTTTATTGGTTTTGTTTGTTTGTTTAAGGTGTTATTTTGTTTTTAGGGGGAGGGTTCAGGGCTGCCGGGGAGTGGGCCCCAGACCACAAAATGGCTGGGGCATGTTCCACAGGGGGGGATGCACTGGGACAACCGATCTCAGTGATCACGGGTAGGAGGAGGAGTTACGCTAAGACCAGACCATGTCATTACAGAGGAGGCAGGTTTAGTCGTTGTCTGAGGACTATCCCTGCCTCCGGGTCTGGTCCTGTCCGGATGGATACTAGAATCAGCAAGGGATACCCACGTGACCTGAAGGTGCTGCTGTGCAATGCCAGGTCAATGATTCGTAAGACCACTGCCATCCATGACTTGATCATGGATGGAGGATTTGACCTGGCATGTGTAACAGAGACTTGGTTGGATGAAGCAGATGGGCCTGTCCTTGCCGCTGCTTGTCCACCAGGTTTCTCTTACGCACAGCAACCCAGGTCACGTGGGCGGGGAGGGGGGGTTGCAGTGATTTTTAGGAAGTCATTAGTTTGCACCAGGCGTCCTATTGGGAAGACCCAGTTTTCTGAGTGCATGTTCTGGAAGTTGGGCAATAGGGGCAGTACAGGATTCCTTTTGGTGTACCGACCTCCCCGCTGCACCAAGGATTCCCTGCCCGAGCTGCTTCAGGTCGTGGCGGATGTTCTCCTGGAGACACCTAGCCTGGTCGTCCTAGGGGATTTTAACATCCATGCCGACACGACCTTACAAGGGGCCGCTCGGGACTTCGTGGAAAGCATGGCCTCCATGGGGCTGTCCCTGAATAAGTCTGGCCCAACCCATAGCCGTGGACATGCCTTGGACCTGGTGTTTACCTCTATGGATGTTGGTGATCTGACACTAAGTAAAAGCGAAATGAAAGAAGTGCCATGGTCAGATCACTTCCTGGTGCAACTGGACTTCTCTGCGACCCATCCCCTCTGCAGGGAGGTGGGACCAATTCGGATGGTCCGCCCCCGCCACTTAATGGATCCAAATGGTTTCCAGAGAGTGGTAGGGGATGCTTTATCCCATGTTGATGGCCTTTCAGCCGATTCCCTGGTGGCCCGCTGGAATGTGGAGTTAACCAGGGCTATTGACTGTTTGGCTCCGAAGCGCCCTCTCCGATTGCATGGAGCCCGGACAGCCCCGTGGTTTTCCACGGATCTGAGGGCAATGAAACAATCGTTGAGACGGCTAGAGCGCCGGTGGCGGATAACTCATTCCGAATCTGACCGGACACAGGTTAGAGCTCAACGTCGAGCCTACCAAGTGGCGATAGCGACGGCGAAGAAGAATTTCTTCACCGCCTCTATTGCATCTGCAGAAAACAGCAGCAGGAGACTTTTTCAGGTGGTTCACAATTTAGCGGAACCACCTGCAACATCGGGGCCCAGTACGGGCCACATGTTCTCCTGCAATGATTTTGCAAAGTTTTTTGCAGATAAAATCGCCCAGATTCGGGAAGAAGTAGACTCCACCGTGGGAGCAGGGCCGGGGCGGGAGAGTGCTAGAGTTCTGTCTAGTCAAGTTGAGTGGGATCAATTTCAATCTGTTACCTCCGAGGATGTGGACAGGCTGCTTGGACGAGTGAAACCAACCACCTGTCTCCTGGATCCTTGCCCATCCTGGCTTATAAAAGCTAGCTGGGAAGGACTGGGCGATGGGCTTCGTGGGGTGGTGAATGCTTCCCTCCGTGAGGGAGCCTTCCCAGACCCGCTGAAAGAGGCGGTTATTAAACCGCTTCTTAAAAAACCATCTTTAGATGCGGCCACGATGGCCAACTATCGCCCAGTCTCAAATCTTCCATTCCTGGGCAAGGTGATTGAGCGAGTGGTTGCTGAACAACTCCAGGCACGCCTGGAAGAAGCGGACCATTTGGATCCCTTCCAGTCGGGATTCAGGCCTCATCATGGGACTGAAACTGCCTTGGTCGCACTGATTGATGATCTCCGGCGGGCTAGGGACAAAGGTGAGAGCTGTTTCCTAGTTCTGCTGGATCTCTCAGCGGCGTTTGATACCATCGACCATAGCATCCTTCTGGACCGTCTTGAGGGGCTGGGAGCTGGGGGCACTGTTATACAGTGGTTCCGCTCCTTCCTCCTGGGCCGTGTTCAGAAAGTGGTGGTGGGGGATGAGTGTTCAGACCCTTGGGCCCTCACTTGTGGGGTGCCTCAGGGTTCTGTCCTCTCCCCCATGCTTTTTAACATCTATATGAAGCCGCTGGGAGAGATCATCAGGAGGTTTGGGCTGGGTGTTCATCAGTATGCGGATGACACCCAGCTCTACCTCTCTTTTAAATCAGAACCAGTGAAGGCGGTGAAGGTCCTGTGTGAGTGTCTGGAGGCGGTTGGAGGATGGATGGCGGCTAACAGATTGAGGTTGAATCCTGACAAGACAGAAGTACTGTTTTTGGGGGACAGGAGGCGGGCAGGTGTGGAGGATTCCCTGGTCCTGAATGGGGTAACTGTGCCCCTGAAGGACCAGGTGCGCAGCCTGGGAGTCATTTTGGACTCACAGCTGTCCATGGAGGCACAGGTCAAATCTGTGTCCAGGGCAGCTGTTTACCAGCTCCATCTGGTACGTAGGCTGAGACCCTATCTGCCTGCGGACTGTCTCGCCAGAGTGGTGCATGCTCTGGTTATCTCCCGCTTGGACTACTGCAATGCGCTCTACGTGGGGCTACCTTTGAAGGTGACGCGGAAACTACAACTAATCCAGAATGCGGCAGCTAGACTGGTGACTGGGAGCGGCCGCCGAGACCATATAACACCGGTCTTGAAAGACCTGCATTGGCTCCCAGTACGTTTCCGAGCACAATTCAAAGTATTGGTGCTGACCTTTAAAGCCCTAAACGGCCTCGGTCCAGTATACCTGAAGGAGCGTCTCCACCCCCATCAGTCTGCCCGGACGCTGAGGTCCAGCGCCGAGGGCCTTCTGGCGGTTCCCTCACTGCGAGAAGCAAAGCTACAGGGAACCAGGCAGAGGGCCTTCTCGGTAGTGGCGCCCGCCCTGTGGAACACCCTTCCAGCAGATGTCAAAGCGATAAACAACTATCTGACATTCAGGAGACATCTTAAGGCAGCCCTGTTCAGGGAAGTTTTTAACGTGTGACATTTTACTGTATTTTTGGTTTTTATGGAAGCCGCCCAGAGTGGCTGGGGAGGCCCAGCCAGATGGGCGGGGTATAAATAATAAATTATTATTATTATTATTTTGGTGGTTCCCTCACTGCGAGAAGTGAGGTTACAGGGAACCAGGCAGAGGGCCTTTTCAGTAATGGCACCTGCCCTGTGGAACGCCCTCCCACCAGATGTCAAGGCAATAAACAACTACAGTGGTACCTCGCAAGATGAATGCCCCGCAAGACGGAAAACTCGCAAAACGAAAGGGTTTTTTGTTTTTTGAGCTGCTTCGCAAGACGATTTTCCCTATGGGCTTGCTTCGCAAGATGGAAACGTCTTGCAAGTTTGTTTCCTTTTTCTTAACACCGTTAATACAGTTGCGACTTGACTTCGAGGAGCAACTCATAGCACGCGGTGTGGTAGCCTTTTTTGAGGTTTTTGAAGACTTTGGTGATTTTTGAAGCTTTTCCAAAACTTTTCCGACACTGTGCTTCGCAAGACGAGAAAAATCGCAAGATGACAAAACTCGCAGAACGAATTAATTTCGTCTTGCGAAGCACCACTGTATTTTACTTTTAAAAGAAAACTGAAGGTGGCCCTGTTTAGGGAAGATTTTAATGTCTGATGCTGTATTGTTTAAATATTCAGTTGAAAGCCACCCAGAGTGGCTGGGGAAGCCCAGCCAGATGGGCGTGGTATAATTAATAAATTATTATTATTATTATTATTATTATTATTATTATTATTATTATTATTATTATTATTATTATTAACAGGCTGAGCCAACCTTCCCTAGTCTATGAGGGTTATCTGACTAAGTTTTATGCAGAGTAGACCCATTGAATTTAATAAGCATGACCAAGTTGGATCCATTAATTTCAGTATTACTCAGTCTGCTCTGAGTAATAGTCCACTGAATTCCACTCTATGATTGCAAGATTTGGCAGTTTGAAACTATACAAGGCAACACTCTTGCTACAGATATTCAATTCAACACAGGAACCACTCACTGGTGTGGGAATGGCTCTCGGGGGTCTCTTATCTTCTACTGTACCCAACCATTCTTGGCACAGCCTACCCCAAATCCATCTCCAATTATTACAGCATTTGTCATATGACATTTTGCCTCCCTTACACTTCTGTGCTTCCTGCCACAGCTTTGAAATTTATAAATATCTTCAGATGACACAATAACGCTGCAATCACACTACTTTGCTGCCTCTGAAATGATTCCATTGTATCTTTCTCTATTCAATCTGCAAAATAGCTAGCTTTCTACTCTTTATTTTCATTCCTCAAGCATAGCTAGGTTACCAGTAATGCTGAGCTATTTTCAATAAGAATGTAGACTAAAAGTCATTCTAGAAAGAGGGGCTCTCTCTTTTTTTTTTTTTTGGTATTTCATCAGAAGCCTAAAGAGATTTGAAAAGGGGGGGGGGGACTACTGAAGGTTCTCTCTTGTCCCTAAGGGCACCATTTTGTATCCGAAGCAATTTAGCTATTGTGAAGTGGAGTGACATACGTGATTGGATCTAAAGGACTTCTGAATCCAGATAGTTTCCAACCAATTCAATCAAGGAGCCCGGTATTTTAAAACACAAAAATGTACAATTTTAGCACAGAATGGAATATGTGAATATGGATCCCTTGGGGCTATGCCTCTACCACCCTGGGCAACTTTTAAAAATCTGCTTTAGAAAAATCTTTGTGTATGTGTGTGTAAATGAAGTGTAATGTGCATTTTGAAGTACTTCCTCCCTGAATTTAGTCATTAACCTGCACCTTTCATTTTGTTTAAAATGGTAGCTGCTTCATTTGTGCAGAATTACCTGACCAGCATCAGATGCAAACATCGAAATGTGGTAACACGGGAACAATAATAACACTGGTTTTGATTTCAGACTAAAAGCACTATATTAACCGTACAATTCAGATCTTGCTGCAAATGTTGAAAAACAGCACATTGGCAGCAAAGCAATCAGATCCTTACAAAAAGGCCAAACCTTAAAATACACATCCATCTAGTCAGTGATCATTTATAGATATAACCAATTTAATTGAAGAGGAAAGCAAAAATTCCAGTGTCAGTTCTGAGCACAGAAAAGAACTAAGAACTGTGATATTGCGTGAGGACAGTGATCCATCTAATGCATGAGAAACTGACTCATTTCATGTCAAATTCTACTGTCCACCTAGATCAGTATTGTATACTCTAACTGGCAACAGACCTCTAGGTTTTCAAAGTCTTTCTCATCATCTCCTTCCTGGTTGTTTAAATTGGAGGTCGACTCTGGGTCCTTCTGCTTGCAAAGTTTGTGCTCTACCACTAAGGAGCTTGTAAATGTAATATAAGAACCTGTTTCTATAATCTTTGAGATTTTGTGGAGAACTGGTGAGGTCCCTGAAGATTGGAGGTGGGCAAATGTCCTCATCTTCAAACGGTGCGGGGAGAAGACCCAGGTAACTACTGACTGGTGAGCTTGATATCAGCACCAGGTAAGGTCCTAGAAAGCCACTTCTGACCTCAGGAGGAGGTGGTGTTGCAGGCTCCCACCCCCAGCATTCGCACAGAGGCTGGCTCCCAGCCCCGCGCGATCTGGGGAATCCTCTGCCGTGTCATCTCCCTGGCCAGCCAATCGGCTGGCTTGGGGTGTGTGGCTTGCCACATTTAAGGCAAGCGCGGCAGAGGAGCTTCCTCTTTGCCACCGATCAGCTGGGGTGTGGCCCTGTCCGAAGCCTATGGAGGCCAGGGCCCAAGGCACGCCCCCGAGCGGTGACCCCGGGGGAGTGCCTAGTTGATGTGCATCAGCAGGGCTCCCCCTGCTGGTGTTAACCCTTCCCGGCCTTCAGCCGGATAGTTGATTAGATTAGGACCAATGCCTAAGTCAATACCGTTCATCACCTGTAATCAATAAAGTTGTGGCCAATTTTAGCCCATTAACCTTAATAATGGTGTCTCATATCTTTATTTCCACTGGGGGGAGGCAGGAACTTGCCACGCAACAGTTACTTAAGGAGTTGGTCTGTGAGGACTTAGAAAAGGATGCTGTGTGGGTTTCTCAAAAATGCAGTCATGCTAGGTGAACCTCATTCACTTTTTTGAAAGAGTTACAGGCTTGGTGGATCAAGGGAATGCTGTGAACAATGTATATCTTTATTTCAGTAACACTTTTCACAAAGTCCCACATGATATTATTATGGAGAAGCCAGTAAAATGTGGGCTGGATAAGGTTATTATTAGATGGATTTGTAGCTGGTTGACTGATGAACCCAAAGAGGGCTCACTAAGGTTCCTCATCATCCTGGAAAAAAGTGATATGTTGGGTGCCGCAGGGTTCTGTCCTGGGCCCATTGTGGTTCAACATCTTTATATGATATTTAGCTGTACGGGGCTTACCTCTAGGGGCAGTTGTGCCTAGAGCAAGCTCCCGAGATACTCTTTCTCCCTTCAGCATCATTGCCTCTTAGGCTCTCTAAGAATGACCTCTGAATTGTTGATGTGTGGGCTTTTTTTACTAGCTTAAACACCCTTTCAAATCCACTTTGCAAGCTGAATTAATTTTCATTTGCAGCTTACTGTTTATGCTTCAATTTATTGGTGTCTTAACATCCCGCATGAAGAGAACGCATGTAAAAGAGAGAGTGAGAGAGAGAGAGACTGACTTCTTAAAGTTTAATTTCGATCGTTGGGTGTAATGTCTGTGAAATGTGCATAATGATTGTTTCTATTAGGAAGCCTCCAGCTCAGCAAAAATAATAAATACATAAAACCATGCGTCCGTGCAGTGCTTCAAAAACATAATACTCCCTTTCTGAAGTCTCATTTTAGCACCACCGAGACTGTCATGACGCTCACCCTAATCTTTGCTTTGCATCGTGTTGTAAATATGGGCTTAGTGTAGCCCTGCATTTGCAGCTGAAAGTCAATGACTCCCACACAGAAGTACAAAGAAAGGAGACCGGACTCAACAGAACTTTAACAGGAGGCACAGAACCGTAAGTCACCTTTGCAAGGTGGAAAAGTAATACATCAGATCGGTCCTGCACAAAGAGGTCTATATACATGTATGCTCAAGTTGAATGAATTCCCCCCACTCTCCCCCCCCCCAAAAGATGGAAAAGTCCATGAATCAAGTTTCAACATGAATTGGGCCTCTGCCTGGTGTCAGGGGCTGGACTGAGGAGGAATAGTGGGGACCACCACCACCCCTTCTTCCGAACCTTCCCAAGAACAGGACAGTATAAATTTAGAAAAGTGGTTTGCAGAGGGCATAGTTCAGAGGCTGCAGAGGGCAGAAGTTGGGAAAGATTGGAAGAGGAACAGGAGGAAGAATAAGCAGCACTGAGGAGGAGGAGGAGGAGGAGGAGGAGGAGGAGGAGGAGGAGGAGAAGAAGAAGAAGAAGAAGAAGAAGAAGAAGAAGAAGAAGAAGAAGAAGAAGAAGAAGAAGAAGAAGAGGAGGAGGAGGAGGAGGAGTAGTTTGGATTTGATATCCCGCTTTATCACTACCCGAAGGAGGCTCGAAGCGGCTAACATTCTCCTTTCCCTTCCTCCCCCACAACAAACACTCTGTGAGGTGAGTGGGGCTGAGAGACTTCAGAGAAGTGTGACTGGCCCAAGGTCACCCAGCAGCTGCATGTGGAGGAGCGGGAAAGCGAACCCGGTTCCCCAGATTACAAGTCTATCACTCAACCACTACACCACACTGGCTCTCCAGAGAGACAGCTGACAGACACAGTGTTTTTGGAAAGCATTCCTAACCCCCCTTTCCCAGGACCAGACGTGCATTGAAAGTAGTGGAACAGAAAGCTCAGATTAACCAACACAGGACTGACGTAGAATAGGAGAGACAGAGGGGTTGGGACTTTACTTGGAGCAGCACCACTATCTAGATTAGACTGCATTCCTTCATCTCTCTCTGTGAATAGATTGAATAAATTGCTTGATAAGGACTTTTATTGTTTCTCTTGAAAGACCTACATTGGCTCCCAGTACGTTTCCGAGCACAATTCAAAGTGTTGGTGCTGACCTTTAAAGCCCTAAACGGCCTCGGCCCAGTATACCTGAAGGAGCGTCTCCACCCCCATCATTCTGCCCAGACACTGAGGTCCAGCGCCGAGGGCCTTCTGGCGGTTCCCTCATTGCGAGAAGCAAAGCTACAGGGAACCAGGCAGAGGGCCTTCTCGGTAGTGGCGCCCGCCCTGTGGAGCGCCCTTCCAGCAGATGTCAAAGTGATAAACAACTACCTGACATTCAGAAGACATCTTAAGGCAGCCCTGTTCAGGGAAGTTTTTAACGTGTGATATTTTACTGTATTTTTGGTTTTTATGGAAGCCGCCCAGAGTGGCTGGGGAGGCCCAGGCAGATGGGCGGGGTATAAATAATAAATTATTATTATTATTATTATTATTATTATTATTATTATTATTATTATTATTATTATTATCTCTGCTTCTTGGCTGCTACTGTGGGAGGGATCGGATTCCCTGTAGCCTGACACCTGGACACACATCTCACACACTGATGTTCTTCCACCATATAAAGAGGATTGTTGGCCATGATGGTAGAGGGAGTACCAGCCTTTTGGACAAGCTGGGAACATTTGGAATTTTGAGAAAGCGCAGTGGGTGCCAACCATGAAATGGATGTTTATGGGGGCATGGCACAACACATAATGGATGTACACTAGGGCTGGATGATATCTGGTGAGGTGGTCACCTCAGGCGGCAGATCCAGCCTCCAGGGAGTGTCACACCCCAACCCACCCCACTGCCATGGCCTGTTGCCATGCCATGCACTCAATCGTCTCCATGCCTTCAGCATGGGGGTGGGGCATTGGAGGAAGAGGGGGCAGTTATGGGGGTGGACAGAATTTTCTGTTTTTCTCCAAGCAGCAAAATGTCCGAGGCCAACCCTTGTGATGGCCTTGGATTTGGACTCGGAGGCTGTACCTGTGGAATCCCAGCCTGCACAGGATTCCCCGCCTCCAGAACCAGCTGAGCTGGGGCTGGGGCTTGAGCCTGAAGGGTCCTCACCTGTGCTGGATCCTCAGGTGCAGGCACCAGCTGAGTCTGCTCTGGCCCCTGAGGTGATGGAGGACCTATTGCCTGCAAGTGCTCCACTTTCAGCCCCATCAGGGGAAGCTGAGGTTGCCTCTGGGTCCGGTAACCCTCCAGCCTCTCCTGAGCTGCAGAGGCTCAGGGCAGAGAGGCAGAGGGAACTAAGTTCCCGCAGGAGGAATGCTCGCCTCCAGGCCAGGAGAGGTGAGTCACCTGTGGACTGGGGCCGCCCTATGCCTCGGGGCAGATAAAAGCCAGTCAGCCCCAGTCCCAAGTTGCGGGAGCAACGTTGTTGGTAGCAGTTCCTGCCTGCACCCTGTCCTGCCAGATCTCCTGACCTCACCCAACTCCCTGCCTTGGACCCAGCTTCAGCTTTGACGGACTTCCTCCATACTGCACCCTTGACCTCGGACTGGACTCAGACCTCACCTCACGGATAACCCTCGGGACCAGCACAACCCTGCTGGTACCAGTCTGGTCCTCTGCTACTGAAGACTCCCAATTCCTATCTAACAATGCAGGAACTGGTTGGCTTGGAACATTGCAAGCTAGCTGGACAAACAATATGAGGTGGCTTCAGGTGTTCAGATATGCATCTGCTACCAAGGAGGTCAGAGGAAAGAAAAGTCATTTCATCCTCCTTCTCTGCATTTTCCCATCTGTTCAGTGGTTGGCCATCAATGGGCTTTGATCTGGGCAGAAAGGCCTTGAGTGACAGTTGAGTAACTCTGAGCACATGAAATCACCCCATTAGCTTCCAAACACTTAATCCCCAGCTTCAAGATATTCATGATCACAACGACTTTTTCTTTTTCTTTTTTCTTTGGCTAGATCTGTTATAATAAAGCCATAGGTCAGCTTTGGGCACAGGATGGGAAACATGGCATTTCGATAGAATGGGCTTTTCTTCCTGTTAAGCTAATGAGTTTAATTAATTCACAGAGGAGACAAAAAGTAGAAGTAGCCTTGAAAAATGGTCAGCATTTAAACTCCATTCTGATCGCCTCCAGAACCAGGCAATGCCCTTTATTTACGCATTCCTTGGTGTCATACACATAGAAAGGACATTAGGAGCTCTGTGCTTAGCTATACATCCTTTTGAAAAATTGAGCGGGTAATTTTTGTGCTACTTTATGGATTTTTAAGAGTTAGAGTGAGCAGTGTTTACATGAATTGAATAAAAAATCAATTCAATCTTGATTACATTTGACTGCAATGAGTACTAAGTAAATGCGTCTCCCGTTTAATCAGTGAGCGGTTCTGGAGAAACACGATTTGCATTTTAATAATAGTAAAAACTTACTCACAGGCTCCATCCAAATTCCAGCAGCAAATTCTCCATCAAAGTGTCCTGAGCAAGCTCATTCAAAGGAGGACTTAATTGCTTGCTTGTTTATTTAAGCAAGGGCCTTTCCATCCATCAAGAAGTGGCTTAACAGCAATATTCAAACAATACTGTTAAACACCAGTGCTCTCTCTGTATGCGTGCCCATGGCCTCTCAAGTTGCCCACGTGGAAGCACCCATCTCTTTTACTTGTACAGTCCCTGTTTGAGTGATAGAACATTATTGCATCCTGTCGCTTCCAAGGAACATTATTTGCAGCCCCATTTCCACTGTGGGTAGCAGCAAACCCCCACTTTCAAGCCATTGCACGCAGCAATTTCCTGTTTAAAGGATGAAAGGAGCAGGGAAATAAAGGCAGCCCTCACTCGAACCACCTTGTGGAGTCTACCTGAGAAAGCTGCCCAACAGCCCATTGGTCCATTTGTATTTACATTACCTTTCAAATCAGACAGGCTGTGTTGGGTTTGAATAGTTTTGTTGTTTAAAAACCTTAAATAAATAAATTCTTTTTGAAGAAAGAAAAAGAGTTGGCAGGATCTGATGGAGGAGAGAGAAACAGGGGGTGGGGGCTGAACAGTGGGAACCTGAGTTGGATGGGGGGGATTTCCCCTTTCTACCCTGACATCAATTGTTTTGGAAGGGAGAGCAGGGATGCTATTTCTACCACCACCCCAACCTTCCTGCAGAGAGGAGAGGCTCAGTGGAGTCTGCAGAGGGTTTCGATCAGCTGAGAGGGGAGACTGAACAGGAAGTGGCAGCAACTGAACAGGAGCCTGAGCAGAAGGGTGAAAATCATTATAAAAGAAGAGAATCTTGTGAGGGAGCGTGCAACACCTTGTCCTTCAAAGCTTGGTGGGAGGGGCGAGAAAACTTGTTGGGACATCTTCATTGCTGCCCTCCAGTTCTGAACTGCTTCCCTTGCTCCTGAAGCACTGTGTCTTGCCTGAATAAAGATCTCTTTCCTACTTAACAGTAAGAGCCACTGTCTGTGGGCCGCCGAGACCATATAACACCGGTCTTGAAAGACCTACACTGGCTCCCAGTACATTTCCGAGCACAATTCAAAGTGTTGGTGCTGACCTTTAAAGCCCTAAATGGCCTCAGCCCAGTATACCTGCAGGAGCGCCTCCACCCCCATCATTCTACCCAGACACTGAGGTCCAGCGCCGAAGGCCTTCTGGCGGTTCCCTCGCTGCGAGAAGTGAGGTTACAGGGAACCAGGCAGAGGGTTTTCTCGGTAGTGGCACCCACCCTGTGGAACACCCTCCCACCAGATGTCAAAGAGAACAACAACTACCAGACTTTTAGAAGACATCTGAAGGCAGCCCTGTTTAGAGAAGCTTTTAATGTTTAATAGGTTATTGTATTTTAATATTCTGTTGGAAGCCACCCACAGTGGCTGGGGAAACCCAGCCAGATGGGCGGGGTATAAATAATAAATTATTAATTATTATTATTATTATTATTATTATTATTATTATTATTATTATTAAGCAGGAGCCAGGAAAACACCCTCAGCTAGCCTGCTTCCCTTCAGTGCCGTATAGGTTTTTTCGTCTTCTGTTGTTGGGCTGAAGTAAGATTAACCTCCCAATCTGGTTGGCTGTCACGTATGAAACCCATTTCATGTGTGACAGGGCATCTTGTCCTCCACCTCAGGCAGCAAAATATATTGGCCCAACCCTCTCAGAGCATCAGTCTGCAGAACGCTGCTAATGGTCGTAGCGCGTCTCACTTTCTGGAAGACAGAATTCAAGCCTGTAGGGGGTATCATGTCGCACCATGATTAACGAGTAAAATGGGATTGCAGGCTTGATAACGTCAACTTTATTTCACTTTCAACACCACCTCTCCAATGAAACTGGCGCAGTAAATGCCTTTTCTTTTCCATGCCTGAGAAACAAGGCAGGCCTGGCCTGTGTAATCACCACTGGTCTCCCTGTGAGTTCATGGGAGGAATGAACTGCTACTTCAGCCCAAATGATACAGTTTTGTTCCCCCCACAAAACAGACATGTTCTAAGCAATCAGGAACAAATGGGAACAAGTGTGCCAACCACTGCAATGGGATCCAAAACGACCCTTTCCCTGAATCACTTTTTTATTAAAAAGGAAAAGAAAAAATGGTGAAACTGTGTTACAGCTAAAATGGGGAAAGATTATATTATGTTGACCTTGCTGTGTCAGCTCAGCTGCAAATCACTGGAAATGTCGGCCGTGGCAGCTACAACTAGGTTTCCCTTTGCATTAGAGAAGCAGCTTGAATGTACTTGTGCTTTTATATATGTACTCTAATGGGGGTGGCGAGGAATCACGACTCGGATGGAAGTGGCATGAGTTACTACTAAGACTGGCCCTCAGAAAGAAGCAGCATATTTGTCACGCTGGGGAACCGATTCTGTGAGTGATTTGGGAATATTTTAAAAAAATCAGCATGCTGGATTTTATTTCATGGTTTTTGTTTTTCTTTTAAGAAAATCAAATATTCTCGGTCACCTTTTACGGCAAAGCTCTCACAAGGTTCAAAAAGCTATAAAAATACATAACGAACACCATCAAATGCAGAGGGTTATATACAACCAAGCCCTGCTCAGAGTTAGGGATTGATGTATCTATTTTGATTCTTCATTTCTCATTCTCCCAATCTTAGGTTCAGTTCTTCATATTTCCACTTCAGTTTTCTTTAAAAAAGAAAAGGGGGGGAAAGTCCTCATTTCCTGAGCACACATAGCCCAAGGAGAACAAATGGCTGGTAGTTTTATTCTTTATTGACAAAGCACACACTTATAGTAGCTCCTAAGGTGCAATAAACACACACACACACACACTTACTTCTGGTGACTAAGTAGCTGGCATCCCCTCCCCAGGATTGTTCTCTGAGCCGAACTGTTGGAGCAACAGCACAACCATGCCTCCCCCCAAATTTAAGTACTCTCATATGACAAGTACATGCAAGTGTGGTGTTCATATGGAGCCCCCGGTCATCTCACGGACTATTGACCCGTACACCACTAATCCTCTGCCACCAACCAGGTCCTCTCCGGTAAATCACTTCGTCTCAGTCAGGTTCTTAAGTGAACAATGAAGATTGTAGTTTATTGCAAACACACATAAACTTTAAATGCATTCGAAACGCTGTTATCTTTTACCCTCTTAGTCTTATTTTATTCTGTCTCTAACTCGTCTACCTCCCCTCACACAAGAACCAACTGCACTAACTCTCTCTCTATTTCCATCTGTCTGCCAACTGCTTTCCCAACTGCCTTTTCCTAACCAACCAACTTACCGTCTAAACCTTGGGCTAAGCCCTTTTATAAGCAGGTAGGCTCCGCCTCTGGCTTTTCTATTGGTCTACCTATTAACTCTTTCTCTCCCCCTGCACAGACATTTTCAAAAGAACGGGCAAACGCCACAGCAAGCAACCAGCAACTTTTCCCACACAGAAGCTGTCACTGTGACTTCCCCCTTTAAGCCCCTCCTGGTCCTGGGGGACAGGGGGCAAGGGGATAGAGGGAAGTCTACTTACCCCCACCCCACTCTCAGGCACCATCTTTTGCTCTGCCCCTGGCACATCCTGCTCTTCAGCCCTGACTCCTGCCCTGCTTCCTGCCCTCCTCTCCTATCTCCGATCGCCCAGACACTTGACCTTCCTCCAGCCCAGGCTCCTGCCTTGTGCAAGGCACAAAACCCCATAAATTGCTACCCTCTTCCCCTGAATGACCCACCACACACTCATCAGAGCCCTGCTGGTTCCTGGCACTTCTTGAAAATTCTGCAGCATTTCAGTGCAAATTTCTCCTAGTATACACATTTTATGCATTTCCCCCCTAATATACAGTGGTACCTCCAGTTGCGGACAGGATCCATTCCGGAGCTCTGGTTGGATCCTGAGGTTTTTGCAACTAGAGGTGCCTGTTCTGCGCGCGCGCACGGCACAATAGAGCACTACTGTGCATGCGCACGGCACAATAGAGCACTACTGCGCACGCACAAGCAGTATATATTTCTGGGTTTGCCACGTGCATATTCCAAAGGATACGTAACAAGAAGGGCATGTAAGTAGAGGTACCACTGCATACCATTTTGCAAGGCATTTACACAAATACAATGGCTATTGTATGCTATGAATATACACATTTTTATGGACAGTTTATGTACACTGTTGTAGGCATCCCTTGGTGTGAGGACTGCTTTGCAAAATTAAGAGAACTGTGAATTTTGAAAGATGGGAGTGTTTCAGTCCTCTCTTTTTTCCAGGAAGTGTTAATTCAGTAGGTTCAAACCTAAACAAGTTTCTCCCCATCCCTATTCAGAGCATACTCATTAATGACTCAAAGTTAGTCATGTCAGTTAATGTGGCTAAGCCGACTCTGCAGGCAACTAGCAATAAATACAACACAGCATCCCAAATACAACATCCATTTCCCAAAAGTCACTACTTGAATCATAGAATTGTAGAGCTGGAAAGTATGTTTCAGTTCTGAAGCTATTTAAAGTCAGCTCGGTAAGAACAAAGCACTTCATTCCCCTTCAGAAATGTTTGTCACTTTTTGTTATGCTTGCGAAACACAGACCAAATGCATCTGGGGTTTTCTTGAAGCAGGAACTGATGTGGGGCTGGATCAACCAAGGGCAAAAAGCCCCATCTTCCCACATCTTGACTATTTAGCTCCCTGGTTTGGGAAGGGCTTTCGATTTCTCACTTTTGGATAGCCTAGCTCAGACTTCCTGACAGACAGAAGTCTTAAACAAAACAAAAAGCAACTCAAAAATACTGGCACTTTTTAAGCCTTGGGCAAATGTGGGGGCAGTTTCTCTCCATTTATCGTGCATTTAAAAAAGAAAGGAAAGAAAACCTCCCACTTTCCTGTCTGCCCACCATCTCTCCTCAGACACGGTTTCTTTAAAAAAAATATATACTCGCATAATTTCTGGAAAAAAAGATGAAGGAGGAAACCTCTGCTGCCCTTTCGAATGCTGAAGGCAGGCTGCCGAAATGGCTGTCAATTGAATGAGGCCATTTTGCAGCACTGAGCCTGCTGTTGATCTCCGTGGCCTTCTTGACTCCTTATTATTCCTCTCCTCCACCTTCTAATGTGCTGCGTCGCTATGGCAACAAGGATGTGACGTCCTCTGGCCTTCATTTGGAATGGAACAGGCTTTCGATTTGTTTGTGGCTACCTACATGCCCCCCTCCCCCGAGGCATTGCTAGTTGTGTATGCACACTTCTAACCACATTTTATTAAAGGCCCCAATCCCATGTGATGGGGCTGGAACTAGGAATGGACAAGAATACATTGCCTTTTAGAAAAGTGCAATCCCTTCAGTACCCATTTCTCCATTCTTCTTTCTCGTGCATATCCCTACCCACAACACACCCTCTTTAACAGATGAAAATGGGGGCCCATTTGTAACAGGCTACATACACACCATACATTTCACAGAATCAAAGAATTGGAAGGGACCCTAAGGATTATCTAGTCCAATGCAGGAATATGCAGCTGTCCCATAAGGGGATTGAACCTGCAACCTTGACATTATCAGCACCATGCTCTAAGGTAAAGGTAAAGGGACCCCTGACCATTAGGTCCAGTCGTGGCCGACTCTGCGGCGCTCATCTCGCTTTATTGGCCGAGGGAGCTGGCGTACAACTTCCGGGTCATGTGGCCAGCATGATTAAGCCGCTTCTGGCAAACCAGAGCAGCGCACGGAAATGCCGTTTACCTTCCCGCCGCAGTGGTACCTATTTATCTACTTGCACTTTGATGTGCTTTCGAACTGCTAGGTTGGCAGGAACAGGGACCGAGCAACGGGAGCTCACCCCATCATGGGGATTCGAACCGCCGACCTTCTGATCGGCAAGGGCTCTGTGGTTTAACCCACAGTGCCACCCGCGTCCCTTTACCATGCTCTAACCAAGCATATAAATAAATAAATAAATTCCTGGCAACTGTTGTTTATGGCTCACATAGCTACAACTCCAGGCTCCCTGAACAAACTACAGTTCCCATGATTCTTTGGTGGCGTGCTTTCAATGTACTTTCAAGGTATGGTGTGTCTGTAGCCACAGACTGGACGTAATACCAAGCAAGGCTAGATTTAGGTTTGCTGAGCTTTTCAATGACCCCCCCCACCAATGCCAGGGCTCCCATATTTATGGGCAGGTGAATGGGTATTCATGGGGGAGGGGACAGTGGTGGCGGTTGCCCACCCATGATGTTCCTTAACCCCCAGATTCCCAGCTTTCTTTTTTCTTTTAAAAAGGAGTAAGTTTCCAGCATTTTTAAAACCTGAGATATGGGACAAATGGTACAGACAATATTCTTAATTTTTTGTGAGAAATTACCATGCTCTCCACTTCAGTGTTTTATTTCCCCCACCTAAAAAAATGCAAATGCCCCTTAGCAAGGGATACCCCTCCTCCTATTTCCACTTAATATGTGATGTGCTGTCATAACCCATGGATCTAACGGTGATCTAGACACAGAGTCAAAGGGGCAGGTGCAGCAGATAGGATGCCTGGCCTAGGACAGGGCTCAGAGCTGACAGCAGAGTACAGGGAAACTATTGTGTCCAAGGTGGTTGGACAAGAGCCCTCAGAGGAACCTCCCACACCACCAGGACCTAAAGGGTTAGAAAACAGGGCCTTCCCCTGAGTCCACAGAACCAGTTGCCTCCCACCACATAATGCCAGTCCGGCAGCACAGGGAGGGAACTATGGAATGAAGAAGGAGCCTCCATCTCCAGGCCAGAGAGTAAGCCATTTAGGCCAGGCATGGGCAAACTCGGCCCTCCAGATGTCTTGGGACTACAACTCCCATCATCTCTAGCTAAAAAAGACCTGTGGTCAGGGATGATGGGAGCTGTAGTCCCAAAACATCTGGAGGGCCGAGTTTGCCTATGCCTGATTTAGGCTCTGAGGTTCTCTACAAGTGGGTGGAGTCTGGAAGAGGTAACCTGGAGACAAAGGCATGAAAGACCTCGGTCTCCTTCCCACCTTTGTTGTGCAAGTTCAGGCATAGGCAAACTTGGCCCTCCAGATGTTTTGGGACTACAACTCCCATCATCCCTAGCTAACAGGCCCAGTGGTCAGGGGTGATGGGAATTGTAGTGCAAGTTGCTCACTTGGAGCTGTCCGTGGTCCTGCCACCTGCCACCAGCCTTGCTAGTTTCTCTGTAGATTCTGGAATTGGCCAGAACATGCTTTGCAGGTAGATAGGAGCAACTGGAAGAGGGAGGCTGAAGTCATTTGGCCTGCATTTTGAAGGAAACTAACCTAATTTTCCAGGCTCAGGTGTTATAAACAGCCATGCAGCCATGGCTTCCTGCATGTGAACTGAATCTCTCTAAAGCAGAACTTTCCAAACTGTGTGTTGTGACACATTAGTGTGTCAGCTGCAGTGTGTAGGTGTGTCATGTGAATGCTCCCTTCACTCCTCCCGGGGCTGGAAAGAGGTTAGTTTAACCTCCAGTTTGCTGGTAAAACTGAATTACTGTGTCGCAAAATGATCCATGTCTAAAAAGTGTGTCCCCAGCATGAAAAGTTTGGAAAGCTCTGCTCTAAAGCCTGCATCTTTGCTAACCCAAAGATTGCATGATCCTTTTTATAAGGAAACCAAGTTCTTTTCCTTTTAAAGTCATTTGGAAGCTTTTTTCCTTCTTTGTTTAATTGCCAGCGGGGAGACTTGTTTGATGTAATGTCTGGAAACTCTGTGAGTAAAGCCTACACTTATGGTAAAGTTAAGTGTTTGTGATTTATTCTAGCCTAAGTATTTTCATGGGGAACATTTGTTTAAGGATGGATGAGGGCAGGTGTAAAATCTAACCAAAATTTACAGTGCGTGGAGTGATCATCCTTGTGCTAACTCTGCTATGAGAGTAAGAAATCTGTCTTCCAAACCTTTCTCTCCAACTGCATGCTCAGTCACCATTAGCTTGTTTGGGGTGCGGGGTTCTGAACACATGTTGTTCTTCTGCAAATCCTGAGATTACCTGAAGCCTGCTGACACCTCCCTCTTGCATGTAAGTGGTACCATTTTGGCTACATAAGTTAACAGCACTCACACCATGAACAGTGGAAATAGAGAAAAATGCATTGTGTAGCCCACTTTCCTTCTGGCACCCTGGCAATAACACTCCCATTTATCCAATTTCCTGATTATCTGCATATTTTGGCCATCCTCCAAGCTATTAAGATGAACGAGCTTTTACTGTAATAGGCTAATGGAGCCTATTAACTCCATATTACCATCACTTCTGAAGTTAGTGTTGGCGTGTGACAGATTGTGACAAACCACGGGACCAGTGGAGAAGTACTGTGTGTGATGAGAGGATTGTTGGTGGACATAGGAAGAGATTGGCCTTTTCTCTCCTCCCTCAATCCCTCCCTCCCTCTCTCCCTCCCATGTCTAGCATATTAGAGTCTCTGCAGTTCAGGATTTGATGAAAGTTATACCCATTTAAAAGATAAAGAATCACTCTGCTCCCAGTTATTGGTTATATCATATGCATATCACTTTCATTCGTAATGATGCAAATGAGCTTTCCAAGAGAAGAGGAGGAAGGGGAAAAGGTAACTAGTCTGTAATTTAAGGGACTGCATTTTATAATGGGGGATAGCAAGGAAGCAGGCAGGGAAGAACCTAACACATATGCCCTAGTTTAGGGGCACCCATGATGCCATCACTTCTGATGTACTGCTGCTGCTATTATCACCATCATCACTTTTGTTGTAGACTTGTTTTCTCCTGCTCCAGAGGGTAGGACTCAAACCAATGGATTCAAGTCACAAGAAAGGAGATTTCGACTAAACATCAGGAAGAACTTTCTGACAGTAAGAGCTGCTCAGTTCCCCCAGGAGATTGTAGACTCTCCTTCCATGGAGGTTTTGAAGCCGAGGTTGGATGGCCATCTGCCATGGATGCTTCAGTTGAGATATCTGCATAGCAGGGGGAGGATGCTTGAGGTCCCTTCCAACTCTAGGATTCTATGAACCATCATCTTGAACTTAGCACTGTAGCTAAAGGACAGCCAGCATCCTCACACGGTGTCAATAGCCACTCCTCACTCTAGGTTTTTATTTTAGGTATGCAATTACGTACATGGTTTAGATATTTATTGCTTAAGCATGTTGTTTAAAATGTGGGATTTTATTATTAGCAGATGTATTGAATGTGGAATTTGTATTTTTATAGAACATTTAATGATTTTGCAAGCCATGCAAGCCAGGTTGAGTTTTGTTTTGTTTTTTAAATGCAAAGCAGTATGCAAATTAGATAAACAAAAAAATTTGATGGGGAGACAGAGGGGAAACAGAGATGCCCCCATTGTCTGCAGGGGCATATAAAGTATGAAAGCCTTGGCCAACATGCATTAGTTTATCATAAATCTCTTTTGTAATTTGATTAGGCAGGATTGGGTTTTTCCCATTATTAAAAGGCTTAGCTTTGAGGTGTGTATTTGACTTTCTAAGAGGAAAGCAGTGTGAGAACCACATCAATATATCTCATGGGTGCTTGTAATAATTACTCCAATTTAATACCTACTAAAGCGATAACCATAGCAATAATTCCAGGAGATGGCTGAAGCTCAAGTTACAAATGTTCCAGGCAAATCTTAATTATGTTAGGCTCTCTGATGTTCAAATTCACTTCTTTGCATAAACATGTTAATTCACTATCCACTGGCAGGTGGGGAAGGTCGTGAGATTATATATATATAATATATATATAACACCACCACAAGAGAATAATCATGGAAGCCATCGAGATAGAGAAACACCCTCACAACATGAACAAGCGTGACGATACGTCCCGCCTGCCAGACATCTGGAAAATAGCCCTCCCCACAAAAACCGACACCAGAACCAGAGGCACACAGAACGCCATCTCCAATCAACCACACCAGACCCAAACCCAGACCCTCTCCACAGATAAATTACAGACACCATCCAGTAGCCAAACCATAGTGGCACCTCCGGATGCTGCACCCCCCTGCAATCCCTACACAGATCTGGCTGGCACAGGGCACAAAACCACAGCTCGCCCCTATACACGAAGCCAAGCCAGAGCACAACTAAGTGCAGTACAGCCATCTTCTCAGAAAAAACTCTTCACAAGGTCAAGAGGTCAAGACACGAAATCTTTAGCAACTAATCCACACCTAATGACCCTCCTAAGTGGTACTCAGAATATCACTCAAGAAATCACTCAAGATATCCCTCAAGTAATTAATGAACAAAAGAAGAAAAGACACACTAACCTGGGAACTTCCTCTCTGCCCAGAACGTTGGAGGCTATACACCACACCCCCTCAACAGTATTTACAGGAACTCAAACACTGAGATCCTGCTCTGTTCCAGTAACAAGAAGCCGAAAGCACCAGCCTGAAGATGACGAGTGAGACCTCGTCGAAACGTCGCCTAGACACCCCAACTCTTACACGGGAAGACACCCGAAGACACCAAAACCTGCATTCCTGTACCCGTGAAAATCTACGAAAGCATATATATAATTATATATATATATAATTGTATTTTTGCTTCTCCTTCTTCAAGTGGTGAGAAGCTTTAGGCAGAATTTATGAAAACAATATTGTTTTAGAGAAGAGAACAATGGGGGGGGAGACCTAAGGGTGTCAGAAGTTTGGGTGAATCTTATTACAAATTGTAAGGTTGAACTGGCATTAAAGAGGTTCAGGATCAATCCCTGCTCTCCAATTCACAAGGGAGTCTGATTTGTGACCAACACAGGGCATGGATACATAGTAGGTCTCTGCCTTTGTGGCAGATTGGTGGCCATGCTTGGGATCTTCTGGGTGGGGTCTGGGGGTGGACCAGACAGAAGACTCTGCTTGGCCTTGTCCTCTCTCAGAGGATAAAAGGGCCCCCAACTTCCTCTCCCCACTTCAGTCTATTTCACCTTTGGTGAGGAAGAATGTCCTTGTTCCAACTGGTCTTGGCAGGGACCCAAGGAACAGCAGAAGAAGCAGTCAGTCTAAGGAGGTAAGGCAGGGCTACAAAAGTCAGGAAGAGACACAGAAGTATTGGAGGTGGCATCCAGCTTCAGGAGGTGGTGTGAGGCTTTGGGAGGCATGAAGAGTCATAAGTAAGTGAGGTGTCAACTAGCTGCAAAAGATGGAAAGGGCTGATGAGCACATTCCTGTGAGAGCCACATAGTGCTGAAAGAACTGGGCATGAGAAGATTGTACTACTCTATTCTGCCTTGGTCAGACCACACCTGGAATACCGTGCCCAGTTCTGGGCACCACAATTTAAAGAAAGATGCTTCATGATCACAGCAGATGGTGACAGCAGTCACGAAATTAAAAGACCCCTGCTTCTTGGGGGAAAAGCAATGACAAACCTAGACAGCATCTTAAAAAGCAGAGACATCATCTTGCCAACAAAGGTCCGTATAGTTAAAGCTATGGTTTTCCCAGTAGTGATGTATGGATGTGAGAGCTGGACCATAAAGAAGGCTGATCGCCAAAGAATTGATGCTTTGGATTTCTGGTGCTGGAGGAGACTCTTGAGAGTCCCATGGACTGCAAGAAGATCAAACCTATCCATTCTTAAGGAATTCAGCCCTGAGTGCTCACTGGAAGGACAGATCCTGAAGTTGAGGCTCCAATACTTTGGCCACCTCCTGAGAAGAGAAGACTCCCTGGAAAAGACCCTGATGTTGGGAAAGATGGAGGGCACAAGGAGAAGGGGATGACAGAGGACGAGATAGTTGGACAGTGTTCTCGAAGCTACCAGCATGAGTTTGACCAAACTGCGGGAGGCAGTGGAAGACAGGAGTGCCTGGCGTGCTCTGGTCCATGGGGTCACGAAGAGTCGGGCACGACTAAATGACTAAACAACAAAGTGTGCAGGGAAGGGCAACCAAGATGATCAAGGGTTTGGAAACCAAGCCTTATGAAGAACAGTTGAAGGAGTTGGGGTATATAGCCTGGAAAAGAAACTGAGAGGAGATATGATAGCCATCTTCACATATCTAAAAGTCTGTCACATGCAAGAGGGAGCAAGCTTGTTTTCTCCTACTCTAGAGGGTAGGACTCGAACCAATGGATTCAAGTTACAAGAAAAGAGATTCTGACTAAACATACAAAAAACTTTCTGACAGTAAGAGCTGTTTGACAGTGGAATGGTCTCCCTCGGGAGGTGAAGGACTCTCCTTCCTTGGAGGTTTTAAAGCGGAGGTTGGATGGCCATCTGTCATGGATGGTTTAGCTGAGATTCCTGCATTGCAGGGGGTTGGAATAGATGACCCTCAGGTCCCTTCCAACTCTGTCATTCTATGAATGCCACCTGAGTGCAAGGCTAGAAGAAGAAGAGTTTGGATTTGATATCCCGCTTTATCACTACCCGAAGGAGTCTCAAAGCAGCTAACATTCTCCTTTCCCTTCCTCCCCCACAACAAACACTCTGTGGGATGAGTGGGGCTGAGAGACTTCAGAGAAGTGTGACTAGCCCAAGGTCACCCAGCAGCTGCATGTAGAGGAGTGGAGACGTGAACCCAGTTCCCCAGATTACGAGTCTACCGTTCTTAACCACTACACCACACTGGCTCTGGAGATCCCTCTCAGCAGATCCAGGATCCCTCTCAGCAGCAACTTGAGCCCACACTGCTCATGAAGGTGTCTGGAGACCACCAAGCAGCACCCAGGGCCTGCCTCCAGGACTGGCCACAAGGCATCAAGCCAAGGTCAAGAAGATAAGTCCACGACACTGAAAGGGCTGCCCCAGGTCTTGGAAGTGTGCTGGAGCATGTTGACCAGCAGGTGATGTCAAATGTCCTGATATATAATCCATCTAGACTTGTCCAGGCATAACCTGAGACCCAAGTTCACACAAAGCAATATATTTTTATCACCTTCTATACACTTAAGTACATAAGATGAGAGCAAAGGTCCATCTGGCCTATCATCCTGTTTCCCACAGTGACCAACCAGATGCCTATAGAAAGCTTATAGGCAGGACATGAGAGCCATCATGGTTGAAATGGAATATAGAGACATACTTCAACTGATTGTGGAGATAGAATAGAGTCATTATGACTAATAGCCACTGATAGCCTTATCCTCCATACTTCATCCTTTTGAAAGTTGTCTAAGGTGGTGGCCACCATTCCCATCTTTGGTAGAGAAATTCATAGCTTCACTGTGCATCACATGGAGTATTTTTTCCTGCCTCTCCTGAGTCTTCTGCCATTAGAGAGAGAGAGAGAGAGAGAGAGAGAGAGAGAGAGAGAGAGAGAGGATGCTTCAAATACAACTTAGTACAATAGCCTCAGCATAAACAATATAGAGCATTCTCATGCTAAGCCGTATATTATACTGAGCTCATTGCTCCAAGCCAAAATAAAGATGCTTGCATTTCAGACATGATAGCTTTTTCTCAGATGCTAAAAATCAATGTTGTTTTCCAGACACACACACACACAGCCTGATGTTTGCAGTGTCTTGATGAAAATTTCCCAGGCAGCTCTGAACAGCTCAGTCCTGACCTCGTTGCCTGTTTCAAACTGAATGTAGATTTTACACAGATCAATCTCTTATCTAAAGTGCCTTGTTTCGTGAGCATATGTGAAACATTTTTAAAAGGTGGGAAGAAAAGACATTCACAGAGGCAAAATCTTTTTCTTTCCTCCTTTCCACTGAACTGATTCATATGATCATACTAAAAGCACAACTGCAGGTCTTGTAGGAGATGATCACAAGCGAAATCCAAAATGTCTGCACAGAGTCAGAGAACTAATTAAATTCACCCCCCCCCCAAATGACTCAAATCCTTTCTCCTTTGATCTCGGCATGTTAACAGTCACAGGAAACAATAGAGACCCTAGAGGTATCTGTCATTGTTGGAAGGAAGTTCTTTTTGAAAATGTGCATTAACGGAGGAGATTTCCCTAGACATAATCAGAGCAGGATACATATAAAATCCGCCTAGTGATGCATTCTCTGAGCAAGGATCCCACTGAACAAATACTTCCCATTCTATTGGGTGTATGTTATATAAATAGAATAATATTGACAAATTATAGTTAAAGAATCAATGTGAATTTTCAGTCTTTATATGTATGGTTTAGAAAGTTATGGAGAGGAATGGATTTATCTCCAGGTTCATATGGAGAAGCATGAAAGAGATACTGTAACTCCTTGCTACCAGTAAGAAGGGCTCTTGCTCAGTGGTAAATGGGCCCGGTCCTACCATTGGACAGAGTGAGATGACCTAGAGAACTTGCTTGTATATCAAGTAACAATAAATAAATGGAGAGAGTTGCCATCTTGCCCTTTGCCGTAGACAGCAAAAATGTTTGGTCTAGCCCTGGTTATAGAGCACATGTTTTGAATCCAATATGTTCCAGGTTACATCCCTGGTTTTTCCATGTATAGTTCCTTCTTTAAACCCTAGAACACCACTATTGGTTACTGTAGAGCAGTAGGACTTATGGCCCTCTAAGTGTGGCTGGACTACCTGAGAACATACGAAGAGTCCTACTGAATCAGGTCAAAAGCCCATCTAGTCTAGCATCCTGTTCTCACAGTGGCCAACCGGATGCCTATGGAAAGTTCACAAGAAGGACCTGCTTCCCCTCAACTGGTATTTGGAAGTATGTTGTCTTCAACAGTGGATGTAGAACACAGCCATCACGGTGAGTAGCCAACTATACATTCATCCTTCATGAATTTCTCTAATCCCCCTTTTCAAAGCCATCTAAGTTGGTGCCCATTACTACATCTTGTGGGAGTGAATTCAATAGTTTAGTTACAGGCCGAGCTAATACCGTATTGGCCCGAATATAAGTCGCACCCGCATACAAGCCGCACCGTTAAAACTCAAGGATTATTTGGGGGTGTGGCCCGCCTCCTGGCACTAAACAGTGGGGGGGGGAGGCCGGCACCAGCACTTGGTTCCAAGCACGCTGCGTGCCCACCTCCTGGCACTACCCCCCCAAGCCAGAGCTGGCCACCCCAGGGTGGTAGTTCCAGGAGCACAGCACTCAGTTCTGAATATAAGCAGCACTATAACTTTTCACAGTCAGAATTTTGAAGGAAAAAAAGTGCAGCTTATATTCGGGCCAATGCGGTAAGTGCTTTCTTTTGTTTATCCTGAACCTTCTGACATTCAGCTTCATCGAATGACCCTATTGGGCCTCTCGTATTAGGAGAGAGGGAGAAAAATGTCAGCTTATCTGTTTCCTCCACACCATCTTGTACACCTCTACCATTTCGCACCTTACTCACCTTTGCTCCACTAAGCTAAAAAACGTCCTGAATGTATCCTTTCCTCTAATGCAGCCCCCTTGTCTGAACTTTTTCCAGCTCTACTATATCTTTTTTGAGTGGAGCATCCAGAACATATGCAATTTGTATGATGGCAATATGATATTATATTTCTGTTTCAATCCCTTCCTCAGTGATCCCCAACAAGGAATTTACCTTCTTCACAACTGCAACACCCAGGGTTAACATCATAATTGATCTATCCCCTATGAGTCCAATATCTTTTTTCCTGGTCAGTCATCACCAGTTCAAACGCCAATAATAATATGTGAAATCAGGATATATATTTTTGCCCCAATGTGCATAGCTTTTCACTTGCTTACATCGAGAAGCATTTGCCATTTTACTGTCCATTCCCCCAATTTGCAAAGATCTTGGAGCTCATCAAAATCCTTGCACAATCTGATGTCATCAGCAAACCTGATCACCTCATTGCTCTCCCCTAACTCAAGATCATTAATGGTGATGGGACTACAACTCTCATCCTCCTTGACTAATGTCCATGCCACCAGGGGTTAATGGGAGCTGGAATCCATCCACATACGAAGGCTCACAATCTCTCCATCCTTAAACTACTGAGCCAGGTACACCAATAGTGTAAGGCAGCTTCCTAATGATAAATCTACTTGAATGGTGAACTCCATAGCTAGAGTGCTTTTAAATAAAGACATTGCAAGTGGCCGGGATTTGCTGTGGATAAGCCATGAACACCTCCTCTGAAGCTGCCAGAGAGAGTGATAGACTTCACACTGTTGTGAGTAAGTTCCAAAAAGCAGAATAATAGAAGTTGTTGCAGCAAAACCCCAAATGGGGCAAACATCTTTGTGGGAGTCCAGACACGGTGTCAGAAAAGAAGCAGACTTAAAAGTGGAAACGAAAACAACAACAAAACCAGGGATGGCCTCCAGCCACAGTCAAATGCCCCCTATGGACTTCGAAAAGAGGGAATATTGCTAAAAATTGGGCTTAATGGAAGGACGTCGTGGAGCTGGTATTGGCAGGCCCAGAGGCAGACAAATTGTCTGAAGAACAAAAAGGCTGCCCAATTTCAGATCTGTACTGGGCACAAAGACAGAGATATCGGCAGGGTCCAGAGTGCTAGTGGCAAGCTAACAGAAGGGAGCAAAATAAAGCCACTGTATTGTTTGCAATGCCTGAAACATGCTATATGCTCAGAAAATGAAAATAAGAGGTCTCCATGCAGCACAGATTGTTTTGAGAGAGGCAAGTATGAACAAGAGTCTGCGGATAGGTGTGTGGTATGCCTAACACCTAAACGGTGGGGTTTTCATGACAATGGAGCTATGATAACGCATAGGGCATTAATGTCATCCCTGATTTCAAGGAGAGAAATGATCCATCACAGGTGAGCAGCCTGCAGGGTGTGTTGGCACCCGTCTGTTTTGTGAGGCGGTAGAGTGTGCCTCCTGGAGTTGAGTCAAACCGCTGGAGAATCACAGTGAGGTCACAGAGATGGGTGACTCATAACTGCAGCCTCCCTCATTGTTTTTGCTGTGTTAGCAGCAGCAAAGTGACTTCTCTGGGGTGCAAGCCTTGGCAGTGTGTATGGAGGACCTGAGCTGCCCGGACAACAAGATCCCTCTCATGGCCTCGCTGATATGGTCCAAAGGAAATAAAGCAATACGTTTGGGACCAGCTTGGCAATGGGAGTTGTCAGAAGGAGGCTTGCAAGACACCATCTGACCATCTTAGGGACGCCACACCAGATTTCTGTTGAGTTTACGCCTTAACCTTTTCTTCCCCCAAATAAGTTCTGCAAGGCAGATTACAGAGAATATTCCTCAGGGTTTACTCTCAAAGCCTTTCTCATGAATGACTACAGTGGTACCTCAGGTTAAAGACGCTTCAGGTTACAGAGGCTTCAGGTTACAGACTCCGCTAACCCAGAAATACTACCTCGGGTTAAGAACTTTGCTTCAGGATGAGAACAGAAATCGCACAGCAGTGGTGCGGCGGCAGTGGGAGGCCCCATTAGCTAAAGTGGTGCTTCAGGTTAAGAACAGTTTCAGGTTAAGAACGGACCTCCGGAATGAATTAAGTTCTTAACTAGAGGTACCACTGTATAGCTGCAAGGAAGCAGAGGTTTAGGGTCAAAGTCTTCCTCGATGGGCTACCTTCCTAGGCTGACAAGCCCCATCTGCCTCTCACTTCCCTCTACAGCATGTGCAGTAACTGCCTTCATGACCTTTAGACCCACTATTGGGTATAAACTGAAATCATACAAACAATGACAAGGAAAACAACCACAATAATTCCACTGTATTGTTTGAAACATGCTATATGCTCAGAAAATGAAAATAAGAGGTCTCCATGCAGCACAGATTGTTTTGAGAGAGGCTACCAGTAGACATAGTGACACAGGTGGCACTGTGGGTTAAACCACAGAGCCTAAGACTTGCCGATCAGAAGGTCAGAGGTTCGAATCCCCGCAATGGGGTGAGCTCCCATTGCTTGGTCCCAGCCCCTGCCAACCTAGCAGTTCGAAAGCAAATCAAAGTGCAAGTAGATAAATAGATACCGCTCCAGCGAGAAGGTAAACGGCGTTTCTGTGCACTGCTCTGGTTCGCCAGAAGCGGATTAGTCATGCTGGTCACATGACCTGGAAGCTGTACGCTGGCTCCCTTGGCCAATAAAGCGAGATGAGCGCATCAACCCCAGAGTCAGCCACAACTGGACCTAAAGGTCAGGGGTCCCTTTACCTTTACCACTAGTGAGAGCTGGACCATAACGAAGGCTGATCACTGAAGAATTGATGCTTTTGAATTATGGTGCTGGAGGAGACTCTTGAGAGTCCCATGGACTGCAAGAAGATCAAACCTCTCCATTCTGAAGGAAATCAGCCCTGAGTGCTCACTGGAAGGACAGATCCTGAAGCTGAGGCTCCAATACTCTGGCCATCTCATGAGAAGAGAAGACTCCCTGGAAAAGACCCTGATGTTGGGAAAGATGGAGGGCATAAGGAGAAGGGGATGACAGAGAACGAGATAGTTGGATAGTGTTCTCGAAGGCCTGGCATGCTCTGGTTTATGGGGTCACGAAGAGTCGGACACGACTAAACAACAACAACAAACCACTAGACATGATGGCTATGTCTTCTCTCCACTGTCAAAGTCCATATGCCTCTAAATGCCAGCTGCTGACAAACACAAGTGGGGAAAACGCTGTTGCACTTTGAGCTTCCCATAGCCACACTATGAACAATGCAACATGCTGATACTGAGCCTATCATTCCCAATTGCCCCTTCAGGCATCGATTCTACATTGGATCATGTAAAAACCACTTTCAGCCTCATGGAAGATACGATTTTGCAGCATCTTCATTACTGATAGGGATAGCTCCTATTCTTGAGCACTTTCAATACTTTTTCTAGGCTCAATCTCAGCAATAGTTTCTTCTTGATTTATTCCAAGTTGCGAGTCCCATTTCAGACACAGCAACAGGTTGCATTATTGCAAAGAGCTGGAGTGAATTTGGACTTGTTCACATTCCAACCAAACAGCCAGTATCCAGATATTGTGCGCTTACCAGATGCTAAGCAGTTAACTTTAGCAAGTCGGGTTTAGCATGGAATGGGCTACGTGATTGATTTATATCTAACAATGGCTCTCAGTTCTGTAAGCTGCAGTATTCACCATACACTGGAGTTTTAAGCATATGTCCATTAGCCTATGCATTCCACAGTCTAACTTGTTAACTGAGAAGCCTGTGCATATGATGGAAAGCAGAATGGAAAAGGCACGAAGTAATCAAGGCACATGCCTAAGCTTGCTGAGCTACAGAAACCATCCCAATAATGAGGGAAACCTATCTGGCTCAATTATCAATGAACAAACAACTTTCCCAGCCACAAGCAGGCAGTGCTCTGTAAAACATACCAACGGCAAAAGAAGTAAGGAAAAGCATCATGAGCTGAAGACACAAGCGGAAGCAGCAAAGTTGGCCAGGCCTCTGGGAGAACTGGAGTTACTTTGAGGGTACAACAAATAGACATTGGAAGGGTTGCAATATATAGAATGAGCCAGGGATGCTTTCACTTAAGCTACCATAGAGGGTGGTAGAGTCAACTCCATGCAGTTGTAATCTGTAAATTTCAAGAATGCTGAAAAAATGCTGAATTAAAAGTTCCCTTCACACTGTTGCAAGACGATATAGATCTGTGGGAGCAGAGACATAATAGAAGACCTAACACAGGCATAGGCAAACTCAGCCCTCCAGATGTTTTGGGACTACAACTCCCATCATCCCTAGCTAACAGGACCAGTGGTCAGGGATGATGGGAATTGTAGTCCCAAAACGTCTAGAGGGCTGAGTTTGCCTATGCCTGACCTAAGGGAACCTAAGAGTTAGAAAGCAGCGACTGCTGCATGGTTAATGAATGGTCCTGGATAAGCAACTAGAGTTTCCAAGAGTGAGGAAATCCAGTTTGTAGGAGTTTCCTATCTGCTCAAGAGCATGATTCCTAATTCCAAGGCAATAGCCAGAACAATATTGCCAGAGGCTGGGTGCTGCTGGGACTTGTCAGAGATTTGCCACAGCTGAGCCTTGTCTTCATGGATGCTCACAGCTGGAAGGGAGTTGCCTTCCCTACTCAACATACTATAAAGAGGAAGAAGCTGCCATCAGAGAAGCAGGCTACAATTAGAAAGAAGACAGAAAGTGAAGCATTGCCTTAGCGCAGAGGTGCAACAGGGAATTCCTTCTGGATTAAAATCTCGTGGTGAGCCAGGAAAGCAAGTTCTTTCCAGGACAGGGTATTAAGGGAAGGGAGGGAGAACTTTACCCAGTAACCCCAGAGGGAACTTAATAATGGGAAGAGTCTCAATTCTCCTATACTAGGAGCCAGGGAGCTCCCAAGATCTCCCATGGTTTTGTGGGGCTCACATTGGTTACTCTCATTTGTGGAAGATTGCTGAACAAGAAGGATGAAACAGAATGGATGCACCACACTGTATGGACCCCAGATTTGCAAAAAGCACCAGCAGAAAAGAGAAGTTCAAATCTCAGTGACAGAGCCCATGTGTCACAATGTCCCAGGTTCAATCTTCAGCATCTGGGAGTGGCCCCATGCAGACTCTTGTGGAGAACTGGTGCCAGTATTGTATGGAGAGCAATTAACATAGCATAGTGTATTCTACTGTAGACAGTACTGAAGTAGATGGACCAATGGCCTGGCAAGGAAAAAAGGCAACTTCCTATGTTCCTAACAGTCAATCTACTTGAAGTATTAACTCCACAGTTGGAGTATATTAAATTAAAGCACTGCAGGTGGCGTGGAATAAAATGTTGGTCTGAATTTAGCAAGGACTTGTATGAATGGAACACACTGTTCGCATCTGCATAATAGCAGCCTCTTTTCATGAGCATTGCTGGCTGAAATGCAAGAAGCAGAACTTTCTTCAAAGGGTAAGGAAAAATTAACCAGCTATTACAGACACGTCAGGAACATGATCAGGTTCTACAGGCAACCAAACGTATTAGGGATAAACAGATGTTGACTTTTATAGTCTGTCCTGCCCCACCTTAGTAGGAAATCTCATACCAATTTAATAATTAGTGGTTTCTTTTTTAAAAAAAACAAAACCACTGTCTGGTGGTTTAGCACATTTCTGTTCTGACGAAAACTGTCTAGTGCTAAGTGATGTACTTTTCAGTACAGACGGTCTCCGTGATCATCCCCTATTTGTTTTTATTTTGCTCCATGTTCCCTGTCTGAAAAAAACAGTTAAGAAGTTTTATTAAAAAGAAGTTTGGGTTATGAGGAATGTATACAGCAGGGATACCCAGTGTAGTGCCCTCCTGATGTTTTGCACTATAAGTCCCAGTAGCAATTTCCATCTGCTGTGCTGGGAAGGGCTGATGGGAGTTACAGTCACATGTGGGAGAGGCTGGGGGTGCAGGAGAAACTTGGAATTCTTCTCATGCTTAGATTTATATCTGAAACAGGGAAGAATTGAGAGGGGGGTTTATAAAGCTTGCCTCTTATTTGAAGCACAATTTACTAGACTCTGACATCCATTTCCAAATCTGAGTTGGGAAAACATCCCCAGCATCTCTACTTATTACTCCCCAAACATTAAAATATTTAGCATTACAAAATTCAGTCCAGAGTTGCCAAGTTCTGAGACCCATTTCCCAAAGTAAGCAGGAAAATAGTGATGGTCAACAGGTAAGCAAATAGTCACTGTGCCCATAAAAGATGGACAGGTGGAAGTCACATGGGTTTCCCATCATGGTTTTTGTTTTATTAGACAGACAGAGACCGATGCATGCTAAGCAAGAACAACAAATCAATCACTACTTGATTTGTTTCCCTTCTTCCTTCCTTTTAGGACAGCAACTCTTTTTGAGAGTTAGAGAGTCTTCCTCTGGCTTAAATCCCTGATTTAGCTATAGCTGCAGCCACTTCTCCATCTGGTTAAAACAATTGCCTTGCTAGATCTGACGAAACTATAATCCCAGCCATTTATAGAATCCAGAGAAATGCCTCCTGGAAAGTCTTGCATAATGGTGAAGTCTAAAGACAATAGTTGTCCCAAGATAGTGAGATACGAAAACACAGGTTCCACAATTGGAAATGTGAGTTTTGGTGATTAATTATTCTTGAATCTAATATGAGACAAGAATTACAGAAACATATTCTCTGGTTCAGACTTTGAGATAAGCTACGGAAGAAATAATCTCTCCTCACCCACACTCATATACCAATAGATATCAGTAGCCCTAGAGAAATGACATTTCCCAGTGATGCTGGCCCCTAGGTCACAGACATTGTGGATTGGGTGTGGTGGTGAAGGAAATAAGGAGACCTTCTTCCATCCCACCACTGCTGATGGAGTCGCGAGCCCATGTAAGCAGGTGGCATGGACATAGACAGGCATAATATAAGTTGGAAGAGGAAGGAAGAGTTTGTAGATTCATGTGGAGATATGGAAGGCATCAGTGCACTTTTTAAATGGCTGGACAGCTGCTTTGGGCTTTCTGTTGTGCTTCTATTGCAGAGATGTGAGGTGTGGCTTTGTATTTTTCAAAATGACTGCTGCTGCTGCTGCTGCTGCTGCTACTACTACTACTTCTAATAGTGAAATGGACATTTCAGCTCAGTCATATATTTTCCTCCTAGCTGGACAGCTACTTCAGTTCACCTGGAGAACCCTGATTCTTTGGCTCCACCCACTCCTGCACTACTGGAAAATTGACTCTCAGCCCTTGGTATGCCAGTGGAATGAGAGAAAACCTTCTTTTACTGTGTGGGTATATATATATATATATATATATATATATATATATATATATATATATATGCAGGTTTTGGTGTCTTCGGGTGTCTTCCCGTGTAAGAGTTGGGGTGTCGGATTTCTAGTTTCTCGTAGGTTCTTGTCAGCTGGAAGGTTTCCTCCCCGTAGAGGTGAGATATTTGCTTTCGTAGATTTTCACGGGTACAGGAATGCAGGTTTTGGTGTCTTCGGGTGTCTTCCCGTGTAAGAGTTGGGGTGTCGGATTTCTAGTTTCTCGTAGGTTCTTGTCAGCTGGAAGGTTTCCTCCCCGTAGAGGTGAGATATTTGCTTTCGTAGATTTTCACGGGTACAGGAATGCAGGTTTTGGTGTCTTCGGGTGTCTTCCCGTGTAAGAGTTCCCAACTCTTACACGGGAAGACACCCGAAGACACCAAAACCTGCATTCCTGTACCCGTGAAAATCTACGAAAGCAAATATCTCACCTCTACGGGGAGGAAACCTTCCAGCTGACAAGAACCTACGAGAAACTAGAAATCCGACACCCCAACTCTTACACGGGAAGACACCCGAAGACACCAAAACCTGCATTCCTGTACCCGTGAAAATCTACGAAAGCATATATATATATATATATATATATATATATATATATATATATATATAATTAATCTGACTGCAGTTAGTTCACTGAAGCATCTCTGATTCCTGTATTTTTCAGGAAAGCAAATCATGGTTTTACTATCCACTTCCTCTGTGCTATTTATGATCTTATAAGTCCTTATCTGAGGCTAGCATTGTCTGGTTATAGTTGGCACAATTTCTGTCAGCCAGTTGCTATAGCCCAAAGACTTGGGACTGTATCTCGCTTACATTTGTGCAAATCGGTTGAGGCTCCACTGAAATTAATAGACTTGCACCAGTGTAAAAGAGATAAGAATCAGGACCACAGTTCCTTCCTGCCAGTCATGCTTTATGCTTATCTCAAGGCATAAAACGTCACATCGCTGATATTACAGCCCATTAAAGCTTATGGGAAATAGTCTGGATTTGCAGAGAACAGTAATCTTAGCTTTCCATCCTTCATCTGTTTGTGCTGAAAGATATAGGACTCCTTTATTTGCACATCCCAGATCCAATGAGTAAATTCTTGATTCATTGGAATGCTTCCGAAAACAATTAGCAATAAATGTTGAAAGGAAGGGTATGCTCATTGCAATGACTTGTTCTTGCAAAGGATCTTTAACTAGGAACTTGACAGAAGATGAGTTGGGGATTCAGCCTGCATACTGACACTAAGGTTGGGAGAGAAATTTGGTTCAGTGTGCATTTTGATGGGAATTTACCTAATTTATGCTTCTCAGAAAAATGCACGAGGCAAAATGCAAGTTTCCTTTGAAATTTGTGCTCTTCTGAATTTTGTGGTACCGTTCTTCAACCCAAAAATGTGTACAAAAATACATATTAGGGGAAAGTACAATAAAAATCCATGTATTTGTGAAAATAATATATAAGCATGCATGATACTAAGGGAAATGGCTATTCTATTATGATACAAGATTCTGTATAAAAATGTGTATATTAGGAGAAATGTGCGCTAAAAAGCTGGTGAATTTTCATGAGAGGTTTTTTGTTTTTATTTAAAAGCACTCCAGAAGTTGCCCAATTAGCTTGAGTCTATGTCCAAATCTGCTTTAGAAAAAACAATATGGCATTCCTCATTCCATTCTCTGTTATGAGATCACAATGCCTATAACTGTTTTTCTTTTTCAGGATATGGGTGGAATTTGAAGGCATTATAGGCCCTCTGGGGGAAATAGATCCTGCCAAATCACAGAGAAATGGCTTTTGCACTTTTAAAATTTGATAATTTTTAAAGGAAGGAGCAGTTTATAACTTTTTTTAAAAAAAATGGCAGAAATGAATGGAATTTGCAGGCATAGTAGACCCTTCTGCGGGAATGGATCCTGCCAAATTGTAGAATGAAAATTCAGAATGAAAGCTGCAGTAATTCCTCTGTAAGGGAAGCCTGTACCATTTTTTAGGGTGGGAAAGATCATTCCCTCTTATTACAAGTCAGATCTGTTAGTCGCAATGGAGCTCTCTCTCCTCTCTCTTCCTCCCACCCTTGCCCTATCGTTTCCCTTTTATGGCAGTCCTAAATACATTTGTTTCAGTAGAAAAGTTTTCTGCAGCACTGGCATCTGAGTTTCCCAGTTGCCACAAGCTACTTTGTGGGAGCGGGGGAGGCCTTCAACCTAGGACACCTCAAATGGATGCCGCTTCCCCTTAGATAAGCTCAGAATACTGCCAAAGCAGACTGCTTCATCTTGGGATTCAGGATTTGTTAAAATCCACTGCAGACCCCTTGTTGTTCGACCCTTAAACCATCCCCCAACCAGGCACAGTGTCCATAGGATGAATGGGAATGAAAGGCCTACTTGTGAGCTGGGGTTATGTGTAAGTAAAGTCCTCTACATGTGTCTGAAGACAGGAGATGGATGTGGTTTGTGGAGTTGCTTATAAGAGACAAGAGAAAGAGGCTAAAATGAAAGTCTCCTAAATTGTGCACAAAACAAGCCTGGGGAGGAAGAGGTGGTGGAAGAGGAGTGCAAGTGTTTTTTTTTAACCCCTTACAGGCTTCTGAAGCCGTGGACTGAGATGGAATGAGACTCTACAGGTTCCACTTGGGGAAAGGAAAATTCACTCCAGTGCACAGCTTAGCACTTACAACAGCCCAAAGTTTGCTTTGAAAGAGAATTAGAGACGTGCAGAACTCTCTCATTACCTTTTAGTACTTGGTATGGCATTGCATTGTGTTTTTTGAAGAAAGCCTGCGGGCATCGCTCTCAGTTATAATGACAAGATGGAGCTCTCAGCAGCTGTTTTGTCAAAACAGAACAAAGGGATCATCTGTTGCCATGCAACCAAATAAAAAAAAATGACACATTTTTAATAGTTCAGGCTGTGGAATTCGGCTACGAGGCAGGTTCTGGAAGTTTCCAAGGAAGTAAAGGAAGGGCAATGCCTTTGGTAGAGATAAGCCACCTCACAGCAATGGGGGCAATAGTGTCTTTCTAATGAGTAGTCTTAAAGCAGCTTGGCTTGGGAATACAGGGATTTTGACAAGTACTCCCAGTGGGCGGAATTAAATGTTCCCTTGGACTGTTACACAAAGAGATGGCATTTCTCGTGTCTTGAGGATGCTGTATTTGTTCTGTCTTTTCCCTTCATATCATAAAAAAATGGCTAAGTCTCCCTTCCTAGCCCTTCCCACTTGACAAGTAAGCCTCACTGAATTCAACAGGACTTACTTCTGGGTAGAAATGGTTAGGACTGCATTGTAAGTCTGTGCAGCTGGTAGCATAAAACAGAAATACTTTCCCTAACTATTTCTAAGCAGTGGGAGTGCTGGCTGGGGCTGGTGAGAGTTGGAGTCCATCGACACTGAAATCACCACAAATTCTCCCTCTCTATCTTAATTTCAGAACCTCCAAGTGCCCCTGTTTTCCAGGGACAGTCCCACATTTGCAGAATCCATCACAGTTTCTGATTTCATCCCAAAATGTCTCACTTTTCCTTAGGATGTCCCCTTTTTCATCGGGAAAATGTTGGAGGGTTTGGACTCCAGAGCCAAGGAGATAAGAAGTCCCTCTCTATAGGGAGGTTTTTTTTACTGTTTCATGTTTTATTATGTTTTTTTATATGTTGGAATCCATCCAGAGTGGCTGGAGCAACCCAATCATATGGATGTGGTATTATTATTATTATTATTATTATTATTATTATTATTATTATTATGGAGTAGGATGTCCCTATTTTCATTGGAGAGTTGTTGGAGCATATGTAATTTCCGGAGCGGGGCACATCTGGGAATGAGAGAGCAAACATTGATGGTTTCTGAAGGCCTCCTCATTGGCTGTCCTTTAGGTAAGTGCAAAAAGGACACAAAACAGTGAAGAGATGAGTAAGGTAAGAAAAGGTAAATGACTCCTGGACAGTTAAGTCCAGTCAAAGACAACTATGGGTTTGCGGCGCTCATCTCGCTTTCAGGCTGAGAAAGCCAGTGTTTGTCCACAGACAGCTTTCTGGGTCATGTGGCCAGCAGGACTAAACCGCTTCTGGCACAGCGGGACACCGTGATGGAAACCAGAGCACACAGAAACACCATTTACCTTCCCGCTGCAGCGGTACCTATTTATCTACTTGCACTGGCATGCTTTCGAACTGCTAGGTTGACAGGAGCTGGGACAGAGCAACGGGAGCTCACCCCATAGCAGGGATTCAAACCACCAACCTTCTGACTGGCAAGCTCAAGAGGCTCAGTGGTTTAGACCACAGCGCTACCCGCATCCCTAAAGAGATGAGTATTCCTCTCTGAACCAGTTCCATGCATACAGACGGTATACAGCAGAGGACGAACATTCACTAACTTTTATTTTTATTATTTACTTCTTCAGAGTTTTCCTGATCAATATTCTTTGTCTATGATGCTAAGGCAATTAGTTCCATTTGGAAAGAGCAGCTCAAATTCTCTCCCCCCCCCCCACTTTATTTCCCTGTCAGAGTTCTCCAGTCATAAGCACAGCAGTCTGACGGGGTGTTTATCTACTGAGAACTGTTGAAGTTCAGCAGTTGTTCAGGCGCAAAACGCCGCAAATATTTAACTGGATTTAATTTGAACACCTGTCCTTTTGGAGGATTTTCAAAGTCTTCCATCAATTTATTAGTGTATAATACTTGCCTGTGCCTGAGAACCACTTTCCTGGCAGGCTTTAAGCTGTTTCTGGCCTACGCACTGCTGAGATGCAGTAGAGACAGAGCAAGTTTTACGCACCAAGGTTTTAGAAGCTCGAGAATGTAAATGAGCCAATTCCATTTTGGTGGAACTTTTTTGTGTGTGGCTTTTTTTTTTTTGCAAAGTTGGTGCTTTTGGAACGCACGGGAGACAAAGAGCAAACAGAGCAGATCTGGGTTTGGAAGATACGAGCTTAAAAGCAGCCTGTGTTGTAGGGCTGTAGCTAAGGAGGCTGGGTGGATTTGCTCTTTGTGAATTCTAATGAGAAATGAGTTGATCCATACCTTCCTCTACAAAATGTGGGGATCAGAAAACAGTCATGCTTCAGATTTCACTCTTCCCACAGATATTTGGGATGCAGTTCTCAGCTCAAAACAACAACAAAAAACCCATAGCAAAATGCATTTTAAAATGAATGGGTTGCACTCAACTAGGTGCTACTCAGAGTAGCCATGCCCATTACCTTCAATTGGACCACTCGTAGTAGGACAAGTATTGAACACCACTATATATTTATTGGGGGGAGGAAGGGAGTAAATACATTTAGAGATGTGCCTTTTGGGTGAAGGTGCTCAAAAATACAGTTTTTTATATATTTATATTTTATTGAAAGTATTATAGCGAGTTAAAGTAAACAGGGGTGGGAAGAAAATGGAAAAATAAAAAGGTTACATGCATGATTATTTTTTTAAAAAAGGAAAACAACAACAGAATAGCAATAAAATATAATTAAGGTTACAGAGCTGTATCATATATATGTAAATGGATATGCTTATTGTTTTCCCTCAAAAATACAGTGATTGGTGGGTAAATATGAAGGCTTGAGAATACAGTTATGAGTTGTGCGGGAGATGGGGCAACTGGTCAGGTGAGTTCCATTGAAGAGGAAGTCAGTCCAGATGGCCTCTCTGCTGAGCACTTCAGATCGATGAGCTGGGCTATACTCAGGTGCAGATAGGTGAGACAGAACCAAAAGGGCAGCAAGGGAGACTGGGCTAGTGAGTTGCTTTTGGGAAGCCACCAATCGTCCAGAGTTTCACTTCATGAAATATGGCAAGCTTCCAACCTGCTAGCCACCAGTGGCGTAGGTTTTAGTTAGATCCCTTCTTTGTCTTCACCCTCCTCATGTTTCCTTGCCTCTAAACTGTTATTTACCGTATTTGTCGCTCTATAGGGCACACTTTTCCCCCTCCAAAAATTAAGGGGAAATGTTTGTGCATCCTATGGAGCGAATGCAGGCTCCTTGGCTTCAGCGAAAGCAACGCGAAGCCTCCAAAGCGCAGAAGGAGTGCTCCCTCTGCTCTCCGGAGGCTACGCGTTGCTTTTGCTGAAGCCTGGAGAGCGAGAGGGGTCTCGCTCTCCAGGCTTCAGGGATAGCCGCCTGAAGCCTTCGGAGCACAGCGGGACCTCACGCTGCGCTCCAAAGGCTTCGGGTTCCTTTTGCTGACTCTCCTGGCTTCAGCAGAGAGGGAGAGTTGCGCAGCGCCCCTTCAGCGAAACGGGAAGAGAAATGGAAGGGGCTCCATTTCTCCTGCCGCTTCGCTGAAGGGGCGCTGAGCAGAGAGAGGGAGAATTTTTTTTTCTTGTTCTCCCCCTCTAAAACAAGGTGCGTCCTATGGTCGGGTGCGTCCTATAGAGCGAAAAATACAGTAGTTTTTGAAACTAGTCAGCAACTGCTGCAGAAATATACCATCCAGTCTCTCTCTCTCTCTCTCTCTCTCGATATATATATTTTTAACCATACAAGGATAAAATAAAGGAAGACAACTGGGAGGAGCTATTCTTTTTGGCCTCCCCATAGTCTCACTAGATGATGTGGGTCCTGCAGGTAATTGGAGATAGTAAGCATTGTCTCCAGTTGTTTGTGGGCCTCTGGTAAACCCCACTCCTCCCATAATGGACTTGCAATTGATTCGTCTGCAGTGCTGCTAACTCAGTCTCCATGGTCTCCTTCTAAGTGACTATGAAGAAATCTAGCTGATTCCCAATACACTTTCTCCCCTATTGCAGGACAGATAAAACGTGAACTCTTAATTATTATCTTTCTGATTTCCTCTCTTGCCTGTATTTTCCCAGTCTGAGCATTGCAAGGCAAAACTGCTGCTTTGCATATCATCTGTTCCCCCCAAGGAACTCTGAGAATTGTAGCTCGGGGGAAAGGGGAATAAGGGTCTGCTAACAACTCTCAGCGCCCTTAACAAACAACAGCTCCCAGGGTTCTGTGGGGGAAGTCACGGCTGTCTAAAGTGGTATCATAGTGCTTGAAATATATAGTGCAGATGGGACCTTAAAGTACACTTCTTGCATCGGCTGTCACCAAGGCCCATTTTGTTAGCAACACAGCTGGCTTTTCCCAGCAACAAATGGTGACTTTTTATTTTATTTTTTTGCCCAGGCAACGACATTCTTGTTAACCAAACAAAGGGGGGGGGGATTTGTTGGCATTTGACTTTGCCAAGTCTCACAGGAGAGGTAATTAAAGAAGCTTTTTTGTTGTGTCAGTTCCTGCCATTATAGTGTTTCTCCTCCTGCTAATTAGTACTTTGATATAACTTAGAAACACACAATTGATGTTTGGGACCAGTTGGCAGAGAGGATATATTTATGCCTTCCCCAAAAGATAAAAGCTTAATTGACCCATCTATTGGGAGTGTTGCACTTAGAATATAGAATCCTCCTTTATTTTTCCTTCCCTCCCATCCAACTGCTCTGATGGATGGGTTTACAACAGATGTGGGAAACCTTTGGCCCTCCAGATGTTGCTGCACTACAAGTCCCTTCAGCCCCAACTAGCATGGTCAATGTCTAGGAATGATGGGAGTTCAACAATATCTGAAGGGCCAAAGGTCCCCTACACCAGGACTATAGCTTGGGATGGGGAAAAAATTGTCAGTTTTGGTTATCTCCGTTCCTCATTTTTCCAATCTTAAAAATTCAGTTCAGTGTGAATTTTTCCTAATAAACACATCTGCAATGCAGTGTGGACTAATGGACACAATCTTTTGCAAGCAGTTTCTCCCATTAATTTCACCCCTCCCCTCCCATACCCAAGAATCTCCTGATGATCTCCTGATGGTCTCTGCTGACTCTCCAGAGAGGAGGAGGCGTGTCCTGCCTATCTACTTATTCTGCCCAGCAACATATCTGTGTGTGTGTGAGTGAGAGACAGTCAGCCAGTGTATTGGAGAAAGTGAGAGTGTTAGAGATTCTAGAGATAAGATTGCTGCTAAGTGCAGCTGCAGACTCTCAGTGTAGCATTGATTTATGCTCAGAATATTCAGCTCTGTATATAGTTTTGTATCATAGTTGTAGTTACAGAATAAAAGGAAGATATTCTACAGAGCTGCTCTCCGAGTGGTTTATACTCTGCAAGACTCTGCAAAACTCTGCTGTGCAATGACTGTATTATTGAGACAGTGAATCCGGTGCTCTCAGCTCTGAGCTGTGAGTCCACAGCACTGTGACCTGTTCCTGTGGGAAGGAGGTCTCTGGCGGTGCTTCCCAGCTCGCCTAGCCCAGTCGGGGTTGAGGTACATGAGTCCAGTTGGTGCACTGGCTCTAGGGCGATGCTGACAATCTTCACTAACACATATTTTGCATGCTATTTCTCCTAATACAATGTTTTGAAAGACTTTCAGTATAATCGAGGAAGGCTCTTCCAATATAGAATCATGCAATCTTGTAGTTGGATGGGATTTTGTATATCATCTAGTCCAGACCCTTTGCAATGCAGGCAGTGATGGGCTAGAGCATCCCTAAGAGATGGTGGTCCAGCTTTTGCTTGAAGCTACGCTAGCCAGCTTCAAATATCTATTTCCTTTGTATATAATTTTTTATTAAATTATTATTTTTATTAAATTTAGAATATTCATTTAAACAACCTTAAAGTATCAGTGACTTCCCTTCTACTTTTTCCATGGTTCATTTTGCATAATATAAGTCCCTGCATATTTTACATAAACTAAACCAGTCAGTATTCCATTAGTACATCCATCAAAACTTATTTCCACTGTTGAATTTATCTTAAGACTGCCAACCTTTACACGTGTACACAATTTCCCACCATATATTCAATAAACATTTTCCAATCTTCTTTAAACGTATGTTCTTCTTGTTCTCTTGATCTGCATGTTAGATCTGCAAGGTGTGCGTATTCCATCAGTTTAATTTGCCATTCTTCTTTAGTTGGGACCTTGCTTGTTTTCCATTTTGGGGCTAACAAAACATGGGCCACGGTAGTGGCATACATAAATAGCCTTTTTTGTCAACTTCAAATATCTAAAGGGCTGTCACATGGAAGATGGAGCAAGCTTGTTTCTTCTGCTCCAGAGTCTAGGACCCAAACCAATGGGCTGAATCTGCATTAGACAGCTTCCAATACTCCTATGTTCACATCACATCACACATACAAAGGAAGAAGAGAGGAAATGAATAACCAAATAAAGGACTATAGGTAAAAGTAAAGGGACCCCTGATCATTAGGTCCAGTCGTGGCCGACTCTGGGGTTCCGGCGCTCATCTCGCTTTATTGGCCAAGGGAGCCGGCATACAGCTGCTTCTGGCAGCATGACTAAGCTGCTTCTGGCAAAACCAGAGCAGTGCATGGAAACTCCATTTACCTTCCCACCGGAGTGGTACCTATTTATCTACTTGCACTTTGACGTGCTTTCGAACTGCTAGGTTGGCAGGAGCTGGGCCTGACCAACGGGAGCTCACCCCGTCACGGGGATTCGAACCGCTGACCTTCTGATCAGCAAGCCCTAGGCTCTGTGGTTTAACCCACAGCGTCACCCACTACAGCTAAATTCTCAGCATGTGTGAATGAAGAAGTGGAGTTACACCCAGTGCCCTTATCCTCGCAGCTTCAGCCTCAGATCTTTGTCTGTTGAGCATGAGGGTCTTAAGAGAAAATATTTCTTTCTGCACGATTGGGATCCCCTTTTCTGTAGAGGAGGGGTGGTCTTCCTCTGTACTGGGAGCCAAATCGGATCTCTGGGCCACTCTCTTAAATTGTATTCTCATTGCTTAATTGTGTGCTGTTTTGGGAAGCCCTCCCTGACCTTAAAAATCAAGTTGTAAATTAATGAAATAGAAACTAAACTGAAACATCGTGCCAGGATTTTAACCCAAGTCACCTTGGCCCTTACCACGTATTTATCATGGCTATAAGTCCGTGTCCTTGGAGCCACGAAGTAGCAAAATAAGTCTAGCTATGCGATAGATGATTCAAAGTTGGTTCTTGATTCAAAGTTGGCCTAGGTGACCCTTCCAGGGCCCACCAAACACAGAACCGACCTTTGCCAGATATTACATAATATAGAATCAATACTATGAATATTCAAAAGAACTGGGATTTAGATTTTTTTTATAAAAAAAAGAAAAATCTTCCATGGATAATTGGTGTCATTTATGTTTTGAAACCTCAGCCATCTGAGCTAGTAATGAAAGAGAAACAGATGGAAGGCTAGCTGTTCTCTCTCCCCCCTTCCCAATCCTTCTAAGGGAGATGTTTTGGGGGACCTTGCGAGGCTCTTTAAATTTCCTTCCACGCAGCACTCAGCCACTTAAAGACACCATGTTTACTCTGGCTGGCTTGTAAACGGCTCTGCCTGAGCACCATTGACTGTTTTTATAGACTCGCGTGGTCATTTTATTTTATTCCTTGTCCGTTTTGATTTTACTTTATTTTATTTTACAGCCAACATCATCAATTTCAAAGAACTGCAGAACAGCACAATAGGAGGTCTTCCAATAAAACTTTTTAAGCAAATGTCCTCCTCCTCCATCACCCCTGAAACTTGTAGAAGATTAATGCTAAACACACCAAAGCTTTGGCCAACACATATAGAGATAAACAGCTCATGTTCTTAGTCCAAGAAGTGCAAACTAATGTATGACAGATTCTTCCTTTCTCGGGTGAGGGGCCTGTTCAGCTTGTTTTGATAAGTTTGCAAAGGTCTTCTAAACACAGGGCTGGCCTAAGACACTTTGCTGCTGGCGGGGGAGGGGACAAGATGGTGCCTCTCCTCCATTCCATGTGCAGAAACCAATAGGGCTAGTGGTCCAGCGATGGGGCAGTATCCTTCACAGCATTGAGGGCAGGAGGTGCATTCTGGAAGGGCAAAGCAGGCTAGCTTCAGGGCCCCAAAAGGAACGGTTGCTGCCTCATTCTGCCTGATGCCACAACTGACCTTGCCCTGGTGTTAGAATGATGCAGGTGTGTATTCAGAACATTTAGACCTCAAATGTTAGAGGGGTGCAAGATAGTCCATACAGCACACACAGTTGTGACCCTCCGACTCAGTGCTGCTGCTCTGCATTGATACCCTCAGCACCTTCTGCCTCCATTGGCTGCCCCACTCTGCCTAACAGCAGGACCGGCCCTGTATAAACGCATCACATTTCCATATGCTTTAGCAGTTTCTGATTGTGGGGACAGAACAACATGGGAGGTCTATTCCCTTCAAATAAAAACCAGGACACCGAAAGTTCAGTTTTTTTATTGACTTGCCTAAGATCCAGGGCAAAGCGCCGCCTTTCGGAAATTCCTCTCCCAGAAGTCAATTCTGCCTTTGAAATCCCAATAATGTCCTGGAAAATCCAGACATATGGCAGCCCCACCTTCACACCATGCTTGTGCGATTCCTTGTAGGTCACCGCAAGAAACAGGATGCTCTATTGGCCAGGTCTGATCCTGCCATCAGCCAAAGTTAGGCAACGGCCTCAGGATAATCTCCAAAGCAGCTTGCAAATATCAAGAGCACCTACACACATAAAACATCATTAAAAAATGGGAGCATATGTGTGTTTGTTATTATGTGATTTCTGTTTACCTGAAAAACTTCAATAGAAATCATTTATTTAAAAAATAAATCAATAAACCATTGAATTTCATATGTCCATAAAAGGTAACCTATTAGTTATCACCAATAGAAATGGGGGCACACAGCTGAAGACTTATATGGGAAACAATAAAGATAATAGAGCAGAGGTTCTCAAAGGGTGTAGCAAGAGAGGATGGCAAGTGTGATGGGAAGATTCAAGGAAACATTTAAACCAGGGCTCAGCAAACTTTTTCAGCAGGGGGCCGGTCCACTGCCCCTCAGACCTTGTGAGGAGCCAGACTATATTTTGAAGAAGAAGAAGAAATGAACGAATTCCTATGATACACAAATAATCCAGAGGTGCATTTTAAATAAAAGGACACATTCGACTCATGTAAAAACACGCTGATTCCCGTATCGTCCGCAGGCTGGATTGAGAAGGAGATTGAGCCAGATTTGGGCCCCGGGCCTTAGTTTGCCTACCCATGATTTAAACATTTCATGGAAGTAAAGTATCAAAATAATTACACACACACAGAAACAGTATCCACAACTCTCTTCAAGAGCACTGGCTATTCCTCTAGAGTTCTCTATGACATAATTTTTGAACAGCGATTTTCAACTCTTGACAAATATGAAAGATCAGAAAAGAGAAAGGCTTCTTAGGGTTGGTGAGGAGATGAAAGCTTGTTTGCCTCAAATTAGAGCTAATATAAATTAGGCAAAAGCATGCTTACAGCTCTCACTGAGTTTATGGACATACTTAAAGTACGTATGTTGATTTGTGTTCTAATGCGGCTGCATTGTTTTATATTTTCTGGATGCCCCACAATCATATTATGAAGTAGTTGTGTTCTATGTTATAAATCAAACACCAGTATGAGGAGTTCCTTTTTGTTTTCCAATGTATTTCTTATTAATAAAGGAATTGGTGTGGCACGAGCAACTTTTTATTCTGAAAGAGTGGTCCACAGAAAAAAAGCTTGAGAGCCACTGCACTGTAGTAATGGCTTAGAACAAAGGTCAACTGAAAACAACCTTCAGCAAGCAGATTTAAGGTATCTGCCTAAATCTGAGAAGAGAGGAACTCCTAACAGATGCCCCCCAGAGATGCCATTCCACAGTTTTGCTGCTGCCACCAAAAAGGTCCTGTCCCTTGTATCCACCTGCTAAATATTAGTATACCAGGGAGAAAGCAAAGCCAGAACCATTCTGCTTGTACTGCTAGTTTCATATGTGAAAAAGATCTGGAAAGATCCAAGTGGTTCTGTTATCTGTGCTTATACTCCTGAAGCGTGATTCTCCGGCACCCAGTGGTGGCTGGTGCCCAATGGGATTGGTGGGACGGAAAGCAGGGAGGTCCAACAGCAGGTGGCGCCAGAGCCAATGGTAGGCAGAGCCAACTAATTCTAGTTTGTCCCCATCTTTCTGCCTGCTGAGTTCTACGAGGGGCAACACTGAGACTAAGGTGGTGGAGCTGGCAAGCCATGCCATGCCCTGAACTGGTTGTCAGTAGAAAGGCAGGCAGGTGGGGGCTGGCTGAAGGCAGATGGGAGTTGGTGGAGTAGCGACCCATTTGCCCAACTGGACCAACTTCCACTGCCTGCTCCCCTTCTGCAGAAGTACTGCAGGAATCTGGCAAAGAGAGAAAGAGAGTGTCAAGATTTGGGGGAGTGAAATGATTGCACTTAATTGTCCATGAACATTTTAGCCAACTGCAGGTGTACTCAATTAACATCTCATTAAAAAAAACCCTTCTTGAACTTCAAGTAAGCCATCAGCCTTGTATAGTGTAAATGAAGGGTATAATTGATAGCCACTGCCGTGCTAGGTTAAGTGCTTTAATAACACTCTGCCTCTCCAGAGAACGTCAGCTCTGTTTCATCAATATAAAGAATCCGCGCCAAAGAAGTTTTGGAGTTTAAATGAGTTTCCCCTGGCTGCTGCAGCAGAAAAGTGATTTTTTTTAAAAAAGGGGGGGTTTGGTAACTACTGCGGATACTCCAAACGAAAGTAGGGAAATCAATGTGGAATTCTGCAATCAGAATAATTATATAGGGAGGAGATGTATAAAAGGATGAAGAATATCTTAAATTGCTTTATATGAATTAGACCACTGATCCACCTGGTTCATTATGAATCTCTGTCTTCACCAGCCTGGTGCCATTTAGATGCTTTGGACGACAGCTCCCATCAGTCCCAGCCAGCTCTACTACACTGGTTCAGGCTGATGGAGCTACAGAATCCCTGGTGGATGCCCATCCAACCTCTGCTTTAAAACCTCCAATGAAGAAGAGTCTATCACCTTCCCAGGAAGTCCATTCCACTGTTCTTACCACAGCTCTCACCACCAAAATGTTCTTCCAAATGTTTAGTCAGAATCTCATTCTTGTAACTTGAAGCTATTGTTTTGGGTCCTAGTCTCCAGAGCAAGCAAAAACAAGCCTGCTGCATCTTCCATATGACAGCCCTTTAGATATTTGAAGAAGATTTATCATATCTCCTCTTGGTCACCTCTTTCTTGGTGAGACATTTCCTCTCTTCCTCCTTTTGTGTGTGTGATGCAGGCAGGAACATAGGAGTATAGGAAGCAGCCTTATACAAATTCAGACCATCGATCCATCTAGCTCAATGTTATCTACACTGAGCAACACTGATTTGATTCTCTATGCCAATGCTCCTCAAAATGGTGGGCCATGGTGGACATGTTCCAGTTTGTGAGCCATCAGCTGCTGGATCCCAACAACGCCCCCACAGCTCAGGTTGGGTGGGATGCTTCAGGGACCAAATATGGTCCTGGTCCCTGGAACCTTGAGGGTGGGAATGTTGGTCCACCACATCAGATAGCTTGAGAAGCGCTGCTCTACGCTGCCTCTCCATAGTTCCAGGCAAGAGTTACTCTCCTTTCAGCCCTAACTGGAGATGTTGGGGATTGAACCTGGGAGTTTTTGCATGCAAAGTGGATTCTCTACCACTGAGCTACAGCCCTGTGCCAGTGGCCACTTTTTGGGGGCCTCTTTTGAAGGACTGGAAGACTCCCGAAGAAAGTCTTCCAGAGTCTTCCAGCTAGGAGGCTGCGTGACCGGCATGCTCACTTGGCATTTGAAATGAATGGCTTCCAAAGCCCTGTGGTTATGTTATAGTGTGGTGAAATAAAGCATTTCTCCAGCTGTTTAAAATGGCTTCCACAGGGATGACTGGGAGACCTTGGAGGTCACACATCTTTTGTGGCAGTCATGCTAAACCATAGGTTCTGACGGTCGCCAAGTTAGCACATACACATACCAGAAGACCATTAATTAAACTGATAACTCTGATTAACTGACAGAGCTGTAAAAAGAGTAATTTTTCATGTGGTTGTAGAGAGGTAAGGTGTGTTTTTTTTAAGGTTAATTCAGGGGAGGCATCTCAAAATAGGGGACATTCAGTTCAGCACGTATAATGGGTTCTATTGTGTTTAAAATTAACATCACCTCAAGGAATGACATTTTATTGCTGACAGGCAGATTCTCTGGGTCAAAAGGAATCTGCAGGAAGAGAAAGGCAAGGTATCTTGAGGTTTCTCCAGGTTTGTGGGCCACACGTTTAATTTTGCTCCCGGGTGGCCACACCTAGCGATTACCCGGAGGGGCCCTTGTCTGTCAAAATCCTTCCACTCTTCGCTGCACTCATTTCGGCTTTATTGAAGTGCACGACCTCAAGTCTTTCGATTCATTTATGCCAATACGCAGCCCCGCACATTAAATTAGAGCTTAAAAGCCAGTTAATATGTAACTCCTGTTCTGCCTCCTTTCAGCGTTAAATAGCTACGGGGTGCTTTTCAGCAAAAGGAACCTGATTAAGAAGGATATCCTGGCAACAGTTGCAGGGACAAGGGAAGTAATTGGGCCCAAGGCAGACCTGGATGCATGTGCGAAGAGAGTCTGGTGATTTCCATTTTGGTGGCCATGGTGTGACTTTTGTATAAACAATTGTGCAACAGAAATGAAGCAAAATCAAAGCCAAGCTCCACCTTGGCTCTTGAACATCACCTCAAAATGTAGCATCATATCAAACATTGTCTCATGGGAGGCTGAAGAGAGTGTCCATCTCCTGCAACTACTAGTCTGGTATGTAGCAGGATGGGAGCCTGGCTTCCTTTTTATTGCAGAGCAGGTGGCGCTGTGGGTTAAACCACAGAGCCTAGGACTTGCCGATCAGAAGGTCGACGGTTCGAATCCCCACGACGGGGTGAGCTCCCGTTGTTCGGTCCCTGCTCCTGCCAACCTAGCAGTTCAAAAGCATGTCAAAAAAGTGCAAGTAGATAAATAGGTACCGCTCCGGCAGGAAGGTAAACGGCATTTCCGTGTGCTGCTCTGGTTCGCCAGAAGCGGCTTAGTCATGCTGGCCACATGACCCGGAAGCTGTACGCCGGCTCCCTCGGCCAATAAAGAAAGATGAGCGCCGCAACCCCACAGTCGGCCATGACTGGACCTAATGGTCAGGGGTCCCTTTACCTTTACCTTTACCCTTTCTATGCTGTGACCAGGAAAGCTGATTGTTGGGTGACAAGAAGATCTTCGTCTTCTTCTTTGGCGATCCCTCATAGCCGAGTAGGATTGTCTTCCATAAACACAGTTTTGACTAAATGACTGTGGAGGCCAATTCTGGATCCACACGTCCTTCTACTATGGGGATATAGGTTTCCAGGCATCCGCACATGACCAATCCAACGAAGTTGATGTTGAAGAATCATTACTTCGACACTGGTGATCTTTGCTTCTTCCAGTACACTGGCATTAGTTTGCCTGTCTTCCCAAGTGATGTGTAAAAAAATTTGGAGACACCATTGATGGACTCTTTCGAGGAGTTGGAGATGGCATTTATAAGTGTGTGGCAAAAGGGTATGAGTGACTGGCAGCTCTTGCAGCATCAGACTAGAAGCATCCCATGCCTAGGCCCTACCAGCACCATCACTCTAATCATTCATACCCTCTTACTGTCAAACAGACAACTTAGCCAGTCCCAGTGGTTAGGGAGGCACTCTAAAACACACCACTGGCAAGAGGTGTCTGTCATTTTAGATAATGTGTGGAGAACTTCAAGCTGCAGGAATGAATGGAATCGTCCAGGACTCTCTCCACTGGAATCCTTCCCTATCACTGGCCCTGTTTCACATCCAGTTGTAGCTGTCTGGCTGGAATAGGAATATAGGAATCTGCCTTATGCCGACTCAGGCTATAGGCCTGTCTAGCTCAGTGTTGTCTTCATGGACCAGCAGGGGCTCTCCAGGGGTTCTGGCAGGGGTCCCTCTCAACCCTACCTGGTGACATCAGGGATGGAACCTAGGGGACCTTCTGCATGTGAAGCAGATGTTCTACCATGGAGCTGCAGCTCTGCCTGTGTGTGACATTGAGCTCTGATAATGCACCTTGCTTGCTTGGGTGAAGGATAGAGAATGGTGTGTGTGTGTGTGTGTGTGTGTGTGTGTGTGTGTGTGGAAACTAGCCTACTGTAAAAGGAAACGTTCATAATTTTTGCTTTGCCAACTTTTGCCTCTGACCCTTCCCACCATTGGCAGGTGGACCCCAGAAGGGAATGTGGCCCCTGGGCTGAAAAAGATTCCATTTTTAACCTTGGACTGAATGGGTCTGCACCCCTGAAGAAGAGTTTCCAAGGAGTGAACCTGGAGCATGAGCTCTGGCTTCTTCTCATGTGTAGTAAGAATTGTGTCTCAATTCTGGTTCTTGTTGGTTTACTTATGATGGAAGGCTGGAACAAGCTTGCTTTCTGCTGATCCAATGGATTCAAAGTACAAGAAAGGAGATTCTCACTAATCATTGGAATGAACTTTCTGATGATAAGAGCTGTTTGGCAGTGCAATGGACTGCCTCAAAAAGTGGTGGACTCTCCTTTGTTGGTGGTTTTAAAGAAGAAGCTGGATGGCCATCCACCAGCAATTTATTTAAAGCTGTGATTCCTACCTTGCAGGGGGGTTGACTAGATGACCACTGGGGTCCTTTCCAACTCTGCACTTAAATGACTCTATGAGGCAATAGCTTCGAGGGAGAGAAAAAGGGCGCAGCAGCCTTGGAGGAGACACGGCTCTTTAGAATTAGCCAGTGAGTAGTGAAAAGAATCACGAATACCCAAATTAGGCTAAATGTCTTCAATTTAATTATAATCCAGAATCGATGCAGCTGTATTCTCCTCCGGAAGTGAGCGAAGCATTGATTTTGTAGAGTTTCTCCACTGAATAGAGGTCATTAGCAAGGTTGTCCTTTTCTTATCTGTCTCTTATTTATAGGCCTGTCAAGGTATCTCTTTTTCAATCTGTAATTAGTATAGAGAGTGTGTAATATAGTAGCAACTCAGGTTCATCCAGCAAAATGCACCCAATTGGGAATGCATTGCTTTCCCTTTTTTAATACGTGACAGGAACACGAGTAGGTGCCGATTCTCCTCCCGACCTGATTAGCTTAGTACACGTTTAAGGGCACCGTCTTGGCGCCGGCTAAGTGCGGGAACTGGCAGCTCCCTTGCAAGGGGGATTTTGTTAGCTAAATAAATCTAGAGTTAATTAGCCAAAAATGAGTCATTGCAAAATATTATATCCCAACACCAAATGCTGCTTCAGATTCAGTGGGGAGGGGATGCCCAAAGAACATCAGGCAACAGCTTGGAATCCAGATTGTATCTCAATTCTGGTTGTTGCCAGCTTGGTTGTGATTTTTTTTAAGAGATGGGATATTGACCAAATTCTTGACACTGTGTGTGTGTGTGTGTACACACACATTGCTGAGATAGAAGACGAGAAGGATAAAATGAAGAAGTGATGGGCATTTTCAAAATTAAAATGTCAAAATAAGGATAAACAAAAGCAGAAGTGGGAGAAACAATGATGGCCCACAATGAAAGCCACCATTTCACCCTTGTCACTAGCCAAAGCCCAAATATCTGCTTATATGGGAAATACTATATGTCAACCTGGTCCCTACCGTCCCCTAGTGGGCGTTTCGGGATTCTAGGTTGGTGGTGGGGGGTTCTATGGCACAAGCTGAATCCTTCTTCCATTGAGCACTGGTGGGCGGTAAGGAAATTTGACCATCAAGAAAGATGCATTAGTGGGCAGTAGGTATAAAAAGGTTTACTGCCCCTGCTATAGCCAAAGGTGCCTTTGGTCATCCCTCTGAACTTCTGGTGGACAGACACTCACAATTAAATCATTTAGACCAGAAGGTTCTGGTGAGGTTCAGAGGCCAAATGTGGCCCTCAGCAATCTTCCCAGGCCACACCCCTCACCAGGCCTGCTTTCCGTCATGCCCAACTGAGAGCTAGTGTGGTGTAGTGGTTAAGAGCGGTAGACTCGTAATCTGGTGAACCGGGTTCGCATCTCTGCTCCTCCACATGCAGCTGCTGGGTGACCTTGGGCTAGTCACACTTCTCTGAAGTCTCTCAGCCCCACTCACCTCACAGAGTGTTTGTTGTGGGGGAGGAAGGGAAAGGAGAATGTTAGCCGCTTTGAGACTCCTTCGGGTAGTGATAAAGGGGGATATCAAATCCAAACTCCCCCTCCTCTTCTTCTTCTTCATCTTCATCTTCATCTTCTTCATTCTTCTTCAACTGGTTTTGTTTGGCTGGACTCAGTCCCTGAACTCTGTTACTGCTTTTTTATTGTGTGGATGGAGGATAAAGAGGGGAGTGTGAGTGCACACGCCATTCAGGGTTTTGCACAACAATTCAAAACAATGAAACCTGAGTCAATAAGAAGGAAAATGTTCCCCTAGCAGGGCTACAATTTCCAGAGTTTCACAGGAAAAGGAACTGGTTGTTAAACCACTTTGAGAATTCTAGTTCTGTGAGGGGAATGGGAGCCTCCTAACAAATCTTAGTGCCTTTAACATTCCACAGCTCTCGAGATTTTTTTGAAGGAAACCATGACTACTTAAAGTGGCATCATAGTGCTTTAAATGTATGGTGCAAATGTGGCCTTAGTTAGCTATAACCCAGTACAGTGGTACCTCAGGTTAAGAACTTAATTCGTTCTGGAGGTCTGTTCTTAATCTGAAACTGTTCTTAACCTGAGGTACCACTTTAGCTAATGGGGCCTCCCGCTGCTGCCACGCCGCCGGAGCACAATTTCTGTTCTCATCCTGAAACAAAGTTCTTAACCCGAGGTACTATTTCTGGGTTAGCGGAGTCTGTAACCTGAAGCGTCTGTAACCTGAAGCGTCTGTAACTTGAGGTACCACTGTATATCTAGGGAAATCCAAGGGGATAAAATGGCGGCCACCTTCTGGCCCTTGCCAAGCAGAGCTCCGAAAAACCTGCGCCAAATTCTTCAAAATAAAATCGGTTTTAAAAGCACCTGAAGTTACCACTTGCAAAGAGGGTGGCAGATTGTTGTGGGGCGGCACTTTCATTCAGCCCTAATTTTAACTTGGAGGAAAAAGGTCCCTCGAGTGTCAGAAGTTTGGGAGAGGCTGCCAGAACTGAATGCACTGCGTATACATTGTTCCTTCCTACTTAAACACACGCTGCCTTAAACAGCCCACGTTGTTTCCTATGGACGCCCACGCTCCATTCAGGCTTCTGCACAACAATTCAAAACGTCACAGAAACAATGAAACCCAAGTCAATAAGAAGGCAAATAAATGTAACAAGCTTTGCAAATGTACTGTAAGCAGTTTGGGGGCTCCTGTATAAACAGTCATTTGAATGCTCGGAGGAGCATTGAGAGTAATTATAGTCTCGGAGAAGGCACAATGGAAGCAAGCAAGGAGCGGAGCTCATGAAGAGGAAACAGGGACTCTCCTCTCTTGTTTTCATGCTGGAAATTTCCACGGGGAATTGCCTTGGGCAATGATAGTTAGGGACAAGTGAAATGCCTGTTTTTTAAAAAAATAAAATAAAATACAACAATGTAAGAGCATGGATGGATGGACAGCAGTATCAAAAGCTGCTTTGCACTAGATTAGATTGTGTGGCCACATCTGTACCATACATTTAAAACATTATCATACCACTTTAAACAGCCATGTCCTGTCCCCCCCAAAGCATCATGGGAACTGTAGTTTGTTAAGGGTTGCTGAGAGACCCTTAATGGTAAAGGTAAAGGGACCCCTGACCATTAGGTCCAGTTGTGGCTGACTCTGGGGTTGCGGCGCTCATCTCGCTTTATTGGCCGAGGGAGCCAGCATACAGCTTCTGGGTCATGTGCCCAGCATGACTAAGCCGCTTCTGGCGAACCAGAGCAGTACACGGAAATGCCGTTTACCTTCCTGCCGGAGTGGTACCTATTTATCTACTTGCACTTTGATGTGCTTTCAAACTGCTAGGTTGGCAGGAGCTGGGACCAAGCAACAGGAGCTCACCCCGTCGCGGGGATTCGAACCACCGACCTTCTGATCGGCAAGTCCTAGGCTCTGTGGTTTAACCCACAGCACCACCCGCGTCCCTCTTATTCCCCTTACAGAGCTACAATTAACAGAGTCCCTTAGGAAGAGGGGTTGAATGTTAAACCAGTCTGAAAATTGTAGCTCTGTGAGGGGAATGTCTTGCCTAGCTGACATCTCCCAAACTGACATTATTAGTGGATGGCTCTGGGAGCTGGAGTTTCACATCTTTTATGCTGTGGCCCCAGATCTCTTGTTGCTTCCCTCTTTTGTAGAACTGAATGCTTTTTCTGTTTTTTAAAAAAGGTTTACAAAGGGATCCGGGCATGATGCTAAGCACAGTTGCCAGCAAGTCTCAAGTCACCAAACATTTTATGACACAGCCTCACCATGCATTCAAAGCACTCTTATACCACTTTAAACAGTCATAGGTCCCTGGGAATTGTAGCTTATTAAGCATTCTCAGAGCCACAATTTTCAGAGTTCCCCAGGAAGAGGGATTGCTTGTTAAACCCAGGGCTTTTTTTTTCAGCTGGAACTCACCGGAACTCAGAACCAGCACCTCTCAGGTGGACGCCATTGCCATTACAAAAGAACAAGCATTCATGGTGAGTTCCAGCACCTCTTTTTCTAGAAAAAAATTGCACTGGTTAAACTAGTCTGCAATTGTAGCTCTGCAGGGGGAATGAGAGGCAACTCTCAACACCCTTAAACTGCAGCTCCCAGAATTCTTTGGAGGGAAGCTTTGACTTGTTTGAAGTGGTATAGCAGTGATTTTAATGCATGGTGCATCTACTCTAGGCTTCTCTGTCCGACCATCAAAACTCTCTCCAGGTCAGTCACTCTCTCCTTGGGCCACGCTAGCTTTTCTTTGCAGCCTGAGTGTTTTTGCCTGGCGGGACTGTGTCCTTGAACCTTGAAAAAGCCTCTTCCTTGTGTAAATGGAGAATATAGAGGAGTACCTAAGCACCAGAAGAAATCTGCTTAGTGGGTAAAGATAAAATGGACATTTGTTGCTTGGACCACTTTTGCCTGTGGCTCTCCCCACTCTGGCACATGACCCATAGGTTACTTAGAAGCAAAGGTAGTCCTTAAGCTGGAAAATTCAGGCTCCTCAATTCAGGTCTAACAACACCATGCGGGGGGCTCTCTAGAGGTAACTGCGATAGAATGACAACAACTCTTTAGATTTTGTTCAATGGGAGCTATTGCACTGTCATGGAGTAGCAAATGAGAAGGCTTGTAAGCAGGTGACTCTTGACAGAATGATGTGCAGATAAATATATCAGCAGATGGGAATACATAAACATGGAATTAGAATACAAAAACAGGTGTGACTAATTCTTTCAAACCGAAAAGGATGAATTAATATGTGTTGCTGCTGTTGTTTTCCCTCTTAATGATGCCGTCATGGTTCAAAAACAAAGCAAACTATTGTCTAGCTGTGTGTAATATTTTGCAATAATTTCTTGGTTCCACCACAGTGGCCTTGATTCATTAGTCATTAGTTCTCTGTCCGCAGGCATGCACAAACTTGGTTTGGAAGGCTTCGCCCACACCCTTGCAGTCTGTGTCAAGAAGAAGAGAGAAAAGGTCCAACTAAGGCTGAGCCAAAGCTTCACAGAGATTTTCCACAACTGCTTTTAAGTGGAGTCAGAAAAAATATGTCCCTTATTCAGCAGTATTTCTTTTTGGCACACCTTCCAAGATGTCTGCATTGCTTTTGATATTGTTCTTAGTGGGAGCTGCCTTGCATGCTGAAGACCACAGGTTCAATATTTGGTATCTCCAGTGTTCTGAACCACAGTAGTTTGATGCAAAGATACCAAAGAAGGATGTTAAAAATGTTAAAAGGATGCTTAGATCTCATGCTTTATTAAAGAAAGGTGTAAACTTACAACACAACACGCAGAGCCTCACCTCTAGACACCACAACAGTGAGAAGTCGTCATGACTTGTCTGCACCCAAGCAAATGCTCATATAGTCTTTATACTCAAAGCAACATTCTTCTTCTACTTATTCTCCTTCTTCTTCGTCTTCTTCTTCATCATCATCATCATTGGATTTCTACACACCCCTATACCTGGAGGTCTCAGGGCAGTTCACAAACAAAATCATAATATATAAATATACAAAATCAAATTAAAAACAATAACGCAATACCCCCCAAAAAAGAGCCACATTCTAAAAGAGGATGTCAATAAGATCAACCAAAGGCCTGGTTAAAAGGGAATGTTTTTGCCTGGCGCCTAAAGGTATATAATGAAGGTACCAGGCGAATTTCCCTGGGGATAGCACTCCACAGATGGGGAGCCACTGCAGAGAAGGCCCCGCTCTCGTGTTGCCACCCTCTGGACCTCTCAAGGAGGAGGCACACGAAGGAGGGCCTCAGAAGATGATCTCAGGGTCCAGGTAGGTTCATATGGAAAGAGGCGGTCCTTGAGGTATTGGCCAGGACTTCTCATCTCTTCACCTGACCAGATGAGGGCATAGGTAGCACATACCCAAATCTTACATATGTGAATATAAACATATATGAGCTCATTATTACAACTACTGCCAATTAATTGTGGGGTTATCTTGAATGTCAAGATGGTGTTTGCAAAGCTTCCCAAACAGTTCACCTTTGGTTCAACTCATCCAGGTAGGGTTGGGAGATAATCCTGCCTAGCATCTTTGATCTTGGAGAGCTGATGTTAGTGCAGACAAGACTGAGCTAGATGGACCAAGGCACCTCCCTAAGTCGGCACCTGTCAGGGATTGTACTGAAGAGGAGGAGGAATGGTGGAGGTCTTCCCCTACCTTCTCCTGTAGCTTCCAGAGGGGAGGAAAGCAGAGTCGAATTACAGCAGGGCTTTGAGGAAGATAGCAGCTCAGAGACAGGCAAACAGCAGAGTTATGCTGTGTTGGGAGGAGGAGGGAAGGCAGAGCAGCTAGCTGACACGTCACTGGACAGCATACCCAACCCCCCTTCTCCCAAAATATGCTGTTTGTTAAGGGTGCAAGAACAAAGAGCCCAGAGACAATTGTCCAAAGACAGATGCCGTAGAAGCAGGTGTTGATGCTAGAGAGGGAAGGGGGAGGAGCTCAGTGCGAGCAACACCATTATGGAGGAATGACCGGAATTCTTTGTCTTTTACCGTGGTGACTGAATAAATCATATGTGTCAGGGAACTGCCATCGGAGCATCAGGTGGTGGAGGGGCTCAGGGAGGAAGAAAGAGACTCAACAGCTGAAGCAGGCACCAGCAGGGGGAGGAGTGATTCTCTGAGGGAATGTGAGCAGGAGGGAGGGCTCAGGGACGCTTCCAGCGAAAACAGTGGGGAGGTATCTGAGTCTCACATAGGGAGACCTACACCTCGCCGGAAACTGTCACGCCGTGAGTCCAGGAGACGCGTTTCCGTTAAGGAGCTCCTTTGCTGGAAACGCTTCCGCAGACAGCCACTGTCGGACTCTACTAGTGACTAGAGCAGACATGTCTGAGGAGCTCCGTCACACACTGAGGTTTGTGGGGTCGCACAAACTCTGAGGGAGCACGATTTTACGCACAAGCAGCTAATCAATCCCTAACAGCAGTCCGACAGTCTTTGTACGCTGCCTGTGCAAGAGAAAGCATCATGAGCGAACCAACCGGAACCGGAGGAGCTGGGGTTGGGGCTGGTCCAAGCTTGGAAGATAGATACCGAGCGTTGGAGGTCCAACTGGCGCTGCAGACGGCGAGGCTGGAGGAGAGAAGGGCTCAGGATGCAGACAAGAAGGGGAGAGCCACTCAGTTCCCCAGAAAGGTACCAGGATTGGTGCAGAAGTTTGGGGGGGACCCCAAGGATTACCATGCCTTTAGGACAGAGATGCAATATGCACTTAATGTGCAGTTTGATGAATTCCCTGATGAGGAATCACGAGTTGCTTTCGTGATTGGGCATCTTGAGAGGGGGGCGAGAGACTGGGTTCGACCCCTGATGGCAACGCACAATGACGTACTAAAGGACACGATGAAGTTCTTTCGTGCAATGGATATCATGTTTTCCAGCGATATTGAGGAAGGGGTGGTGCGCAGACAGCTAATGGCTTGCAAGCAGGGAAGCCGATCTGTCCGTGAGTACTGGACTGAGTTTACCATGCTGGTTCACAGACTGGGTTGGGATTTATCGGCGGCACCCATTCAGATGCTATTTGAAGAAGGTCTTTCGTCGGCTGTGAAAGACGAGCTGTCACGGAGCCCCAGGGCGGGGTCTATGGATCAGCTGACCAAATCTGCGCTGACCATAGGAGCGCGTCAGGAGGCAAGAGCCTTGGAGAGGCGGGAAGGGAGAGGGGAACGTTGGAAGGAGTTCCGCATTCCAGACATTCCTGAGCCAGCTTTCCCGCCGGCAGAGCCGATGGAAATCGGGACAGCGCGCGCGCGCGCATTTTCAAAACCCAGCGAGGGGGCTAAGAAGGAGGGAAAGGGCGCCCGGAAATGCTATCTCTGCCAACAGCCAGGCCACTTTGCCAGAGTCTGCCCCCAGAGGAAGGAATGGCAAGGGATGGTGGGAGCTGTTGAGGGGGAAGAGCAGGGGGAGACGGAGCAGGTAAAAGCCAACGCCTGGTTGCCACAATCGGGGCACTGCAGCCAGGCCAAAGAGCAGTGAAAGTGCCCGTGCCAGAAGCTCCTCGACCTGCTCTAGTGATTGAAGTGTTGCTAGAGCTGCAAAATGGACACCCCCTAAAAATAAAGGCGCTATTGGACTCAGGCAGCTCCTGCAATTTTATGAGCAAGGAGTTTGCTGCTGAACACCAGATACAGACTATCCCTTTAAGCAACCCCCTGCAGGTGACCACGATCGATGGCAGGGAGTTGTTGGGAGGAGGAGTCAGCTTGCAGACGGTCCCAATGATCATGAGGGTGGCAAGGCACACAGAACTGATAGCGTTTAATGTGGCCACCTTGGGAGGCGCTCCCATTATTTTGGGAATGAGCTGGCTAGCTCTACATGATCCGCTGGTTGGCTGGCATCAAAGAGTGGTGTCCTTTGGTTCAGCACATTGCTTAGAACACTGCAAAGGGGAAAAGGGTTCAGCAGGGGCCCAAGCCACCCTAGCAGGGACAGAAGTAATGGAGATGGTGAAGGTACCACCACAGTATGCAGATCTCAGCGACGTGTTCAGCGAGAAGGAAGCTGACCAACTACCCCCGCATAGGCCCTTTGATTGCCAGATCAATTTACTCCCTGGAGCACAGCTTCCTGTGGGCAAGTTGTATGCCATGTCAGACAGGGAAATGCAGGAGTTGCGAGAGTTTATTGACAAGAACCTGAAGAGAGGTTTCATCAGAGAGTCCAAAGCAGCGGGGGGTAGCCCAGTGTTTTTTGTGGACAAAAAAAACGCGGACAAGCCGAGACTTGTATGTGACTTTAGGAGGTTGAACGCAGTGACTGAACCAGTGGTGTTCCCTATGCCCAGGATTGATGATATTTTGACCAGGGTGCGGAAGGGAAAGATTTTTACAAAGCTGGATCTAAGGGGGGCGTACAACCTGATACGCATAAGGAAAGGAGATGAATGGAAAACCACCATGTTTACCCCTTTGGGGGCATTTGAATATCTCGTTATGCCATTTGGATTACAAGCAGGCTCCGCGTGCTTTCAATCTTTTATGAACCATGTACTGGGCCCTTTGCTCTACAAGAATTGCGTTGCTTTCCTAGATGATGTGTTGGTGTATTCGGAGAATGAGGAGCAACATGTGAGAGACGTCAGAGAAGTGTTGAGGAGACTGCAAGCCAACAGGCTGTGGGTGAAACTGGAGAAGTGTCAGTTTCATACCAAGGAGGTGGAATTCCTGGGGTACCGCCTGTCAGACAAGGGATTGGCCATGGATCCCGGCAAGGTGCAGGCGGTGCTGGACTGGAAAACACCAAAAACCAAGAAGGATGTGCAGAGGTTCCTAGGGTTTGGAAACTTTTATCGTAAGTTCATCCGCAACTTCGCCCATCTGACGGCGCCCATTACTGACTGTCTCAGCAGTAAAAAGAAGTTTGTATGGATGGCGGAGGCGGAGCGAGCGTTTGAGGAGCTGAAAAGGGCCTTCGCCTCTGAAGAACAACTTCTGCATGTGGATTTACAAAGGAAGCTAAGGGTCGAAACAGACGCATCTGACAGAGCCATAGGGGCGGTGCTTCTTCTGCAGCCGGGAAAGGAGGTTGTAAGAAGTTAAGACCCAAAAGGCTGGGTCCGTTTGAAGTCATGCAGCAGGTCAACCCAGTGGCTTTCAGACTCCGGTTACCGAACCACATGAAGCTGCACCCAGTTTTTCACAGGTCGTTGCTGTCACCGTATAGAGGAGACAGTGAAGGGAGGGTCACTAGGGGACCAGCAATGGAGGAGAAGGAACACAGCTACCATGTAGCGGAGATCCTTGATTCCAGGTGGAAGGGAGATCAAGTAGAGTATTTGGTAATGTGGGAAGGGGAACCGGAGTCGGAAAACACCTGGGTTAGGGCAGAGGATGTCAATGACGAAGTTTTAATAGAGACTTTTCATCAGAGGTTCCCACGTAAACCTCAGCCTGTAGCGAGGTTCCGAAGGGAATACTTTGCCACCACCGATGAGGAAGAGGAGTTGGAGGGGTTCCCAGATTCTGAAGAGGAAGAGGATTCAGCGAGCCAGGACGACGATCGATGGAGGGAGTTGTTCGAGACGTCTGAAGATGAGGAAGATTCTTTTCGGGGTTTTAGCCCTTCACCTCCCAGAGGGGAGGTAATGGGAGGGGGTGAGGGGGGCCCTGGAGGGGAGGTGGATGTCAGGGAACTGCCATCGGAGCATCAGGTGGTGGAGGGGCTCAGGGAGGAAGAAAGAGACTCAACAGCTGAAGCAGGCACCAGCAGGGGGAGGAGTGATTCTCTGAGGGAATGTGAGCAGGAGGGAGGGCTCAGGGACGCTTCCAGCGAAAACAGTGGGGAGGTATCTGAGTCTCACATAGGGAGACCTACACCTCGCCGGAAACTGTCACGCCGTGAGTCCAGGAGACGCGTTTCCGTTAAGGAGCTCCTTTGCTGGAAACGCTTCCGCAGACAGCCACTGTCGGACTCTACTAGTGACTAGAGCAGACATGTCTGAGGAGCTCCGTCACACACTGAGGTTTGTGGGGTCGCACAAACTCTGAGGGAGCACGATTTTACGCACAAGCAGCTAATCAATCCCTAACAATATGTAAGAACTTTCTTGTTTCCTCCCTGCCTCTTGGTGCCATCGGGGGGAAGGGGAGCATCCTTCAAGCCTGACAGCACCAAAGAGGGTTAAAAAAAAAACCAAGAACATTCACACAGTCAAAGCTTTTTTGTTGTTCCGCCTGGCCTTTGGCTTGGAATCCACTTGATCCCCTCCCCCTCTTTCCTTTTTCCTTTCTTCTTCTGTGATGGAACTCCTATTTGGGGACTTCCCTGGCTTTTTTCTGGCCCACGTAGGACCAGTCTGGATAGGTGGCCTTGGTGAAGATTTGACCTGGTGTTAGCCGCCCGGAGCCCGGTCTTGGCTGGGGAGGGCGAGGTATAAATACAACTTCTTCTTCTTCTTCTTCTTCTTCTTCTTCTTCTTCTTCTTCTTCTTCTTCTTCTTCATTTCAGGAAACCATCTGAAACTACTGAAATCTCTCCAATTGAAATGGGCGGTGTTAAATCTATAAATGATCACTAGTCAGTAGTGGTGCCCTTCTCCCTCCACTGTCGGAGACAGCATGCTGGGAATCACAAGTGGGGAGAGCACTGTCATAGTCAAGTCCTGCTTGGGGGTTTTTCCATAGGCATCTCTTTGGCCACTGTGAGAACTCTGGACCAGATGGTCCTTTTGCACAGCTCTTCTTAGATTCTTACTGAAGAATATTCTGCTCAATCTTAAGATTTTCTTTTTTAAAAAAAGTCACCTCCTATACAAGTGCACCACATTGACAACTTCCACACAGCCATGTGCAAGCAGATCGTTATTTTGATGCTCAAGTGCGGAGACCTCAGCTGAATTGCCTTTGCATGCTGTCGACAGCCTGTGATAGCACGTATCATTGTCTCTGTGGCATTCGTCATATTCGTATGGCCTGTGAGTCATGGGATGAGCGAAGGTCACGAATGGTGCTTGGAATGGCCTCTCTTGTCTTTTAGAACAATACCAAGGTGCCTTAAATGACCCCTGGTACAAAGGGGTGGTGGAAGGGATCACTTTGCCAAGTGCTTGTGGACCCAGAGGGTACCTGGAGGGGTATTAGAACTTACGGGGTGTATGCATGTACAGTGTCTGTAAACCTCCCTACATGTGTTCTTCGGTTCCAAAAGCCCAAGGCACATTAGAGGAGATTCGTCATATTGACCTGGAAAGAAATAAACCAAGGGCAAAGCTCTGGAGTACGTAGAAAAGACACACGAAGAATCAAAACACATACAGAGTGAAGCAGTGCTTCTCCCTGAGTCTACCGAGGAGGGCGCAACTCCAAAGTAGCATTGATGGAAGAGATGACTAAAGAAACTTTTAGCGGTCAGGAAAGATCACTTCCAGATCACAGGCTGACAAGGAGTGCCCTGTCGGTTCTTTGGATATGCGTGCAACCCGGCACATAGCCCCAGGTTGCAAATGTGCATCGCTGTGGTGTTGTGACAAAGCTGTCAATGGCCTTATGAGATCTAAGCTGCTTGTAGTGTCACCACAGACTAAAAGAATGACCCATTTTTTAATACAAAAAAATTACCTTTCTCACCACAAGCTACGGATTTGCTCCTTAGTAAGGATGACCCACTTTTTAATACAAAAAAAAATTACCTTTCTCACCACAAGCTACGGATTGGCCTTAGTAAGGCAATCTCCATTTCATGTTACACAAAAAAGACTATTCCATCCTGTTTACTGTGATTTTTTTATAAAAAAAAGGGAAGGGGGGTGTCACATTTAAATTGGAGGTATTTTTTAAAAATACATTCGCCTCAAATACAATTTATGTGTACGTGTTTACACATTTCATATGCATCCCCCCAAAATGCATTTTAATGTTTTTAATGTATTTCTCCCTAAAATTCTCTCTCTCTCACACACACACACACACATTATTTACATGAACTACAAAAGAATATTCAGTGTCTCTTTTTTGTTGTTACTCAGCTTATGAAGTCTTTTGGTTACATTCAATGTAAGACAATATGGTATCCAGAGGTTTTTGTACTTGTTTTCTCCATAAAATATGCTTTTCTGTACAGTTTCCCCATAAAATGTACAGTTTTCTATTCATTGTTATAGCTGAAATTGCACCATAACATTCAGAGAAATGTAGCAATCTGATTGTCTCAATTCCATTTCAGCATATTCCGTTAATTTGACTTGCCAATCTTCTTTAGCTGAGACACTTTCTTCTTTCCAATGTTGTGCTAATAATGTTCATGCAGCCATGGTTGCATACGTAAACAAGTTCTTTTGTGATCTTGGTAAATCCATTCCTGTAATACCTAATAGGAAAGCTTCTGGTGCAATTGCAAAATTGTTAAGAAGTATTGGGAAAAGATTTATAAAGAAATGAAGATGTTTAAAATAAACTTTGTCAACCACCAAACATATTTTGGTTTGGTGCTCTGGTGTAAGCCTGCTGACTCACACCGCAGCGCTGGACCAAAAAACAGGACATTCCAAGATCCAATCAGAAGCCAGGATGGCTTTTGTTAATTCTAGGATGCCCCACTCAAATTGAGACAGTTGAGGGATATGCAGCCAAACTCAGAGGTAGAGAACTTCAGGTCTGGGGGTCAAATGCAGCCCTCCACTCCTCTGTTTCTGGCCCTCAGGACTCTCCCCTACTTACAACACCTCCTCAACCACACCTCTTCAACCCCAAGCCACACCCTACTTTGCACCTTTCCTTAAGTGTCTTGAATGTGTCCTTGGGCTCTGACAATGGCTCTTGCTTTCCTGGATGAGGAATAGATAGGGTTGTAACTAACTTACTATAGCAACATAAAATTTAAGAACAGCCCTGCTAGATCAGCCAGTTGCCCATTTAGTCCAGCATCCTATTTTCACAGTGGCTAACCAGATGCTCAAAGGCAAGAGATCGGAAGAAGGAAAGGAGTGCAACGTTTGTTTTACTAAGGAGCCACCGAATGACAGAGACAAACGTCAAATGAATGTATCCCATTAGTAAAAACAAAACAAAGCAAAAAGTTCTGAGAGCCATTCGGCTGGAAGAGTTGTCCGGATGTTTGTCTGTGACGACAGTTACACAGAAAATGCTCCGGCAGATGGGATCGAAGTGTGTTTCTAGGTGTGATGGGACCAATTAAAGTGGTTGTGGAGGCCTGGAAACACCTTCCTGGATGCAGTTGTTTTATTTCAGCTGTTGACCAAAAGAGCTGGTCAGATTTCTGGTTGGAAATCAGAGATTCTCATTTTGCTGTATTGTACACATTGTTGAAGTGTCCCTTATCTAGCTGTCTTCTGTCTCCATGTTTCCACATCCATTTCCATTTTTAAAAAAGGCCTCATGAAAATTGATCACCATTTTGGTGTGAATTTCTCTAAACATAACACATTTTGTACGCCATTCTCCTGAACGAGATAGTATTATTATTATTATTATTATTATTATTATTATTATTATTATTATTTTATTATCATCATCACATAAATACACTCCAGCTCATAACAGAGAGCCTTTCATAATGGAAGCTTCTGAGCAGTTTTCAGAAAGGACCCCAGGTTTCTGAACACCACATTGCAGTAACCCTGGGGTGGGGGAGGCGCAGGATATTTGCGACATCACCAATCTCAGGTGCCAGCCCTTCTCTCCCAAACTTGACTTGTCAAGAGCCTGCAACTACAGGTTTGAGCCGAACCACATTAACTCAGCAGGATCCTGCCTGTCATAATATTGAAACGATGTCTGCCTGTTTCCTCCTGCTCAAACATAATGGCTGCACATTTCCACTCTCATCGCAAGGAAGCGTTACTCTGCCAAGAGCAGTGAAAAATGTAACACCCGATTATTGTCAAACAGCAACGTCTCACAGGGAGAAGCACTTGAGCATCTCAGATCGGCAAGAGTGGAAACATGTGTTTATCTACTACAAAGGGTGGGGTACCTGATCCAGTCAATGGGCCAGGTCCTTATCCTCATGGGCCAAGAGTTCGTAGGCTGGCAGGAAGGTTCCCATGCCGATCTACTATATGCTATTCCAGGATAGAGTAATAAATGGGAAGAGGCTACTGAACCAGGTCAGAGGTCCATCTAGTCCTCTTTTCACAGTGGTCAACCAGATGGAAAAAACAAGGTTGTAAAGACTGCGGAGAGAATAATTGGGTGCACTCTTCCCACCTTGGATCAAATCTATGCTTCCAGGTGCCATAAGAAAGCTGCAGAGATAGTGCAGGATAGTGTACCCCCTGGAAATGATCTCTTTCAGCCTCTGCCTTCTGGAAGAAGGCACAGGGTTATAAAGACTAGGACTAGCTGCCTAAGAAACAGTTTCTATCCAAATGCGATTTTGGTTTTAAACGCAGTGTAAGGTCATCTCTATGTGAGTATATTGTATTCAATTATGGGGTAGCAGTAGCAGAGTTTTTAGGGGCTAACCAGGCTGGGATAGTTGGGATAGCAGGCTTGTTGGTTTTTGAATGTCTGGTGTAGATTTTTTCAATTTCGTTGTTCTGTATGGGACAATGACAATAAAGATTATCGTATCGTATCATATCATATCGTATCGTATGCTTGTGGGAATCCTTCAAGCAGGACACACTCTCCCCTTCTACGGTCTCTAGCAACAGGCATTCATAAGCCTTACTGCCCCCAAATAGACTGAGTACGCCAGAGTACTACTAGACAAGAGTGCGACAGGGTTGCACAGCTAGTTCAGATCAAACTATAATACTCTGAAAACTAAACCCTGCCTCCTGTTCCTCTTGTCAGCTGCCAGCTGCAACTCCCCCCCCCCAAAAAAAGAGGAAAAATGTTTGTTTTACATCTACACACGGCATGTTGACACTTCATCACGATTCCAGGGAGCGGTATGCTTAAGAGACAACATTATACATCAGACCAGCATAAAACATGGCCAATTATGCAGATGTCTCCCCACCTTTGTTTCTGAATGGAAAGGAAGATTGATTGCAGATGCATCACATACATGGAGACAGTTATGCAGAAGGCTATTTCCATTGCTAATGTACCCCCACTAGTGTTGTTTGCATTGATGGAAGTGGGGGGGGGGGAGGATGTTTGTATACTTTGGCCTAGAAAATTGGCCTAGAAAATTGAATGCTCTGGCAAACATGAGGGAATTAACGCATCCTGCCTGTAATCTAATTTTAATTGAAGCATTAGCCACATTTGGGCATTCTAATCCCCCATGTGTTTAGAAGCATGTGAGGGAGCGTGGGGACAAGCGCATCAGCTCCACATTACTCTCCTCCTCACCCTCCGTGAGTTGAGGGCAAAATTCTGCAGCAAAAGGCTACTTTCCAGGCATAGCCAATGTGATGCCTTCCAGATGTTTTTGGACTCCACCTCCCATCAGCCTCAGCCAGCATGGCTAGTGGTCAGGGATAATGTGAGTTCGGAGATCAACAAGATCTGGAGGGCACCAGGTTCGTTGGCCCTGATTTGGAACTCTAGAAAGTCAGGATTCTATATTGTGCAGAAAGCCTTCATGAGAACTTCAGAACTTACCATATTTTTCGCTCCATAAGACGCACCTAGTTTTTAGAGGAGGAAAGGGGGAAAGCCCCGTTTTTGGGGGAATCAGCTTACAGTTGTGCAGCTTCTTTTGCAAAGGGGAAAAGCCCTGTTTTTTTTTTTTGAGGATCAGCTCAAAGTTGTCGAGCTTACTTTGCAAAGGGAAAACATCCTGTTTTTATGCGGTTCAACTCACAGTTCTACAGCTTCTTTAGGAAAGGAAAGGGAGCCGTTTTCTACAGTTTCCAGACAGATAATCTAATCAGCCAGCCACATGTCGCCGGGGGAACAAACAGCCTTCGTCTGCAGAACATTCAACAATGGAGGCTTGGGCGAGGGGCTGGGGCCAGAAAGGGAGCCAGCGATCGACCACACATTCGCTCCATAAGACGCACAGACATTTCCCCTTACTTTTGAGGAGGAAAAAAGTGTGTCTTATGGAGCAAAAAATACAGGATCTTTCCAACTTGAATAAGGAGATTGGAAATGGCTGTGAGTTGGAATGTCTGAGTAGGAATCCATTACTAATAATTTGGGCCTACTTAAGAACACAAGAGGGATGCAGGTGGTGCTGTGGTCTAAACCACACAGCCCAGGGCTTGCTGATCAGAAGGTCGGTGGTTCGAATCCCCTGCTCCTGCCACCCTAGCAGTTCGAAGGCACGTCAAAGTGCAAGTAGATGAATAGGTACCACTTCGGCGGGAAGGTAAACGGTGTTTCCGTGTGCTGCTCTGGTTCACCAGAAGTGGCTTAGTCATGCTGGCCACATGACCCGGAAGCTGTACGCCGGCTCCCTCGTCTGCAACTGGTCAGGGGTCCCTTTACCTTTACCTTTAAGGACACAAGAACTTAATTACCAAAAGAGTCCTGCTGGTTCAGGCATGAGGTCCATCTAATCTAGGACTCTGTTCTCATAGTGCCCAACCAGATGCTCCTGGGAACCCACAAGCAAAGGAAAATCATTTACTGTATGTCTTGGGCAATTCATTTTAGCTGGAAACCTACTGGCTGCAGCAAAAAATAAATAAAATTTAGCCAAACCTTGATTTCAGTGGAAGACATGGTGTTGCTGCTAACATATCTCTGTGTCAAATATTCTCCCTCCAGTTCCAACTAAAGGTATAGTGAAATTCACTGTGTGATGCGCTGTCTTTGTGCAGTATAGATTCCCTTCCTTTGCATCATTGGGTGCCTTTCACGGGGGAAACAAAGTAATTGAGTGAGTGATCATGCCAACGGAAGGCTGAGGGAGAATCAAGATTTGTGAAGGATTGGAGTAGCAGCCCCATGTCTCTAAAATGCCTAGTTCTGCCTGAAGACAGCTATGCCCGCATTATTCCTAAGGAATGCTCAGAATGCAGAATGAGGCAATGCATCACACTCAGATGACATTGTTATCCTTTGATGAGAGTGTATGTGCTCATAGACATCAAAGCTGGTCTACACTTTGAAAGATAAGGCTATCTTCTGTTTCGCAAACTTTACAGTAGGGCTGACATAGTTGTTTACAAAACAAAGTGGAGCATGTCAAAGTAGTGGCTCTATTCGGTTGCTGTGGGCTTGCCTGGCAGTAGCCAGGGCTACTGGGAACCATAGGAAATATACAGATCCCATGACTCCTTAACCCATATTAATTATATTATTATTATTATTATTATTATTATTATTATTATTATTATTATTATTATTATTATTTTATTTATTTGTACCCCGCCCATCTGGCTGGGTTTCCCCAGCCACTCTGGGCGGCTACCAACAAAGATTAAAAATACGCTACATTAAAATGTCACACTTTAAAAACTTCCCTAAACTTCCCTAGACACTGCTGTGACTATGTACACAGTCCAATATCCTGGTGAAAAAAATTGGGACGCAAGCCCTACCTTCCCTCATCAAATTTTCCCCTTGAAGGGGTGAATTTGTGTCTGTCCCCCTTAACACACACACTCCCTACCCTGTCTAGACCACCACCCCTAGCCATTTTTATCTCTTCCACACTGCAGCCAACTTTGCAGAGCTTCTTGCCCCCAGCACCGAGTCCCCTTTGCCAGTGCTACCCATCTGCTTGCTCGCTCCCCTTTCCCAGCTGCCAAACACCCTGCTCGGCCCCAGCCCCATCTTCCTCCCCGATTCCTCCACCCCTCACCTGCCCCACCCACTCTCTAGTGAATGCACCTGGTCACCCACCCACCTCCTCCCTTACCAAGTTCCCAATGCCCCGCTTGGTACACCCACTTCCCAGCCCTCCCAGCTGCCCTTACCTCTGGAAGACCTCCTCCCATTTCCCTCCCATCACATTCCAGCTACAGCCCTGTGGTCTCCCCACCTCCACCCCATGCCCATTTTGGGGGGGCCTCTTCCCAAGCTTTCCTTACCATGATGGCTTCACCACCATCCTCCTCACAGGCGCTGTCACCCTCTGCAATGCCCACATCCCTGCCTGCCTGCCTGTCTGCCACCATCACCACACACCAACTCCCCACCCACAGACCTCCACAGTAACCATAGAGGGGGAAAGTGAAATGTGGAGCTGCATGCCTGCTTTGGCACATGTTGACCAGAGGCAAGGAAGGATAAGTCTTTGTTGCTATTGGTCATGTCTTCTGGCTCACAGGAACAAAAACTGGGACATTTCCAATCATAAGCCAGGAATGGCTTTTGTAAATCCGGAATTTCCCACTCAAAGCAGGGTGGTTGCAGGGTATGACAGCAGCATTCAGTGTGCCCTAAGCCATGTGACCTTCTAATTAATGGAGTTATATTTCTAATACGGTGGCACCATGGTTCTCAAACTTAATCCATTCCAGGACTCCCGAAACTGTTCGAAAACCAAGGTGTGGCTTCCAATTGGCTGCAGGAGCTTCCTGCACTCAAGCAGAAGCTGCGTCAGACATTCAGCTTCCGAAAAACATTTGCAAACTGGAACACTTACTTCCATGTTTGTGGCATTCAGGAGCCAATTTGTTCGACAACTAAGCCGTTCAGGAACCAAGGTACCACTGTACTTCCTTATTGCCCTGGGCATAGTTATACAGTTAGCATCCAAGTCCCTCCAGAAGCCTCATTGCTGTTGTATATGAATGAGTTCCATTGGATCTCAGCTTAATCGCAAGGGTTCTGGGCTTAATTCTAAATGAATCAAGGGGTGGAAATCCAGGGCTATGCGCCCCTTGATTTAGGCCAACCTGGGGACCACTGTCCCCATCCCAGAGCACCCAACACTTTGCAGGAATAAATCTTCTGCTTGTCAGTTGGTGAGTGGAAGATTCAATCCTGCTGGGGTCTGTTTCCCCAGTGAGTTCCATTCATGGAGCAGACTGGCAAAGCAGACCCGTACAGCCTTCATGGCTAATGCCCACCAGTTGGCAGCCCTGGATCAGTCCAGCTGGCCTCACCCAAACTGGGCTAATTCAAGGCTCTCTCAACCTGACTTAGCCCATGCCCAGATCTCCTTGAACTTGGCCCAACGCAATTCAGGATTCCATCAAATTGCCTGCACAACCTATCAAAACCCAGTGTCAGAACCCCACATTCTCAGGAACCTTCCCATCTTTGCTTAGTACAAATCAGAGCGGCTAAGCCAGAGATGAAGAGAGGAGAAGAGTTTGCTCTTACCATATCCCTAAGCTATTTATTGGGTCAATTTTTATTTCAGTGACGCTGATTAGATGTGGCATCTGCAAAAGGGTCAAAGCAGGTTACACACTTACATTTCTGTTGTCAGTCAGTGGCCACTGTGGATATCCACATTTTGGGACGGAGGGAGGGGAAACCCTGTCATGAGTGAGTATCTGAAATGGCCCCCTTGCCAGTTATATAAACAGAAGGGATGAGGTAAGGAAAAAATATATATCACACGAGAAGAAAAATCAAACGAGCTGCTGTCAAACGATCAATGCCGAGAAAGTGCCACTTTAAAAAATGAGACACAATGGAAATATGAATAATTGAATGAAACTCCTGGCTTTTCTTTATTGCTGGAGCTGCGTTGCTTTGTCTGATGGTCCCTCGGGCCTGTGCTAGTGAAAACACTGTCACATAATGTTTCCCTGTTTCTATGAGCTGCCTACAGAAGCAAGAACATATTCATCTTTGTTGTCATAAACACAGTCTTGAAAGTACCCAAAAGTGAGCGCTTGTCTCCTTGATGCAGCTCAGTTTTGGGTAGCTGAAGGCTCGTGGGGTAATCCTGAAGAGCAGGAACAAAAGGAGCAGGACATAGGATTGGAAAGGGCAACGAGGGAGGAAAAGTCATTAAAAAAAATAGGATTGTAGCCAACCTTAGTCCTATCTGCACTATACATTTGAAGCAGTGCCATCCCACGTTGAACAGTCATAGCTTCCCCCAAAGAATCCTGGGAACTGTGGTTTGCTAAGGGTGCTGAGCACTGATGGGAGACTAGGGTTGCCACACGGCCAGTCTCTAGGCTGGCCTGGCCCCAGTGCCGTATTTACATATAAACTAAACAAGCTATAGTTTAGGGCAGGGGTCAGCAAACCTTTTCAGCAGGGGGCCGGTCCACTGTCCCTCAGACCTTGTGGGGGGCCAGACAATATTTTGAAGGGGGGGAAATGAACGAATTCCAATGCCCCACAAATAACCCAGAGATGCATTTTAAATAAAAGGACACATTCTACTCATGTAAAAACATGCTGATTCCCAGACCGACCGCGGACCGGATTTAGAAGGCAATTGGGCCTTAGTTTGCCTTCCCATGCCCTACTGGAAAATTGGGGTAGACATAGAAAGGGGGAGGATTCCATCCAGTTTCTGCTCAATGAAATGGTTGCTGTGACATTATTTAGAAGCACCTGTACAAGAGAATTTCTAACATTTGACCTTTGCCCAGGACTAAGGAAACTGTAGCTGCCCAGCTGGTCTACATTTGGAGAAAGGGTCCTTCAATCCCCAAGAGGCTCCCTGTTTGAAACCCTGGAAAGCCACTGCAGTTGGTTAGAGCGTGGGGCTGATAATACCAAGCCTGCAGGTTCAGTCCCCGTATGGGACAGCTGCATATTCCTGTATTGCAGGGGGTTGAACTTAAATGATCTTCAGGGTTTCTCCCAACTCTACAATTCTATGATCTTTTTGGTGTCTATCAAAGACCTTCCTTTTCAAACAAGCCAGTCTACATAGACAATGCTGCGTAGGTCGTTCAGTAAGTCTGACTCAGTATAAAATATGTATATTATTATTACAATTTAATATTCCACACATTTATCATATAAAAGAAAAATAATTAAAGAATCCAAATATCCCCACCACCACCCCATGACTTCCCTCAACTTCCCCTTCCGGTTCTTTAAATATTCACAACTTCTGCTTAATTTGTTTTTCCTTACTTTGTTAATATTTAGTTGAAAACTCTTATATTCTTATCATTATATTTTTTACCAAATTTTCTTTCCAATTATGTCTTACAGTTAATTAATATCCAGATTGTTATTTCTTAACCTTTACATTTGTTTTCTTAGTTGTGTTTCCTCAAACCCTACTAATGAGTCCAATTCTTTACAATGTTTCTGTAAACACAACATAAACGGTTCCCAATCTTCTTTTTAAACAGTATAAGGCAGTTTTGTGTATCGCTTATATTGGTTTGTGTCCTCTGACTATTATTATTTTTTAAAAAAAATGCTTTAAAAAACCACATCTTGTTACAAATATGCTGAAAAATTGCCTCCTTTCATAAGGCACACAAAGATTATTGAAGAGGGGGGGGGGAATATTGTATTAAAGATTTGCAAGAATCCAGGGTACAACTTAATGTTTCCACCAAGCTCTTCTCTCGGCAGCTATACCTCTCGCTGCTTGGTCTAACAAATGAAATACTGGAAAAGACCATTTATATCAATGAATGAATTTTGGAAAACATATCTATATTTCAAAGATGCAGCCCTGCTTGAAGCTGCATGAATCAAGAATATGGGACAATTATCCAATATGGCGTTTTCACTAACTACAATCCATCTGCCTTTATAATAATCACTTCCACTTGACATATAGTTTTATGGGGGGAGGGGGGTTTGTTGTTGCTGTTAGGGATAGGCCAGTAAGCAATCTTAGAAGGGAGCTTCCAAGTGTGTTTGGCTAAACAGGCTCAGAAGCCTTAAGAAAAGTATTTGTCTTAACAGAATTTGCATACTTCTTCACTGTAAGAACCTCTAAATGGTTTACATAAGATGCACATGAAAAATGAAACCCATAGGTTAGAAGCAAGGTGACCTAAAATAAATACAAAGCATGTATAATTATTGTCCTGTGTATATTAGTCGCCAACGTGTTGCATGAGTCGCACTATCAGCAGCACAGGTTGCATTAAAACATCTACACGGTCTGTTCCTATGCTGCTGGGACAGGTTCAAGCTGCTTCTGGTGGTATACAAAGCCCTGAACCAACTGGGCTCAGGAAACCTTAAGGACCTCCTGAGTTCTTATATCCAAGCCCAATCACCGAGACCATCTGGAGGATGTTGTCCTCCATGTTACAGAAGCCCAACTGGCCTGAACTAGAAGATGGGCATTCAGCTGAATGCTCTTCTATCAGAGATGGGGCAGGAGTCCTTGCTTTTCACCGCCTGAAGACTCTTTGATGTCAACAGGCCTATGTAGTTCTTTAGAATTTTCTTGAGTAGGCCATCCTTATATTGATCTGTGTTTTTTAATGTTATTTTATATTACTGAGCACCACCCTGATACGGTCACACCTCGGGTTGAATGTGCTTCAGGTTGAGCGCTTTCAGGTTGCGCTCCGCGGCAACCCAGAAGTAACGGAGCACGTTACTTCTGGGTTTCGCCGCTTGCACATGCGCAGACACTCAAAATGACGTCAGGAGCATGCGCGGAAGCGGCAAAACGCGACCCGCGCACACGCAGACGCTCCGTCGCGTCTTATGTTCTGTTCAGGATGTGAACAGGGCTGCAGAACGGATCCTGTTCACATCCCGAGGTACCACTGTATTTTATGAGAATGCAATAACATAAGAAGAGTCCAATGACCCATCTAGTAGAAGAAGAAGAAGAAGAGGAGTTTGGATTTGATATCCCGCTTTATCACTACCCTAAGGAGTCTCAAAGCGGCTAACAATCTCCTTTCCCTTCCTCCCCCACAACAACCACTCTGTGAGGTGAGTGGGGCTGAGAGACTTCAAAGAAGTGTGACTGGCCCAAGGTCACCCAGCAGCTGCATGTGGAGGAGCGGAGACGCGAACCCGGTTCCCCAGATTACGAGACTACCGCTCTTAACCACTACACCACACTGGCTCTCCAGCATCCTGTTCTCACAGAGGCCAGCCAGACGCCTGTGGGAAGCCTTAAAGCAGGACCCAGGCAGGGCTGCCCTCTGCCCTCCTGCAGTTTCCAGCAATTGGCATTCCCAAGCACACTGCTGCTGACTCGGCAAGGCAGGGGCCGAGTATGTACATACTTTTATTAACAAAATTAAATATATCAATCCGTGGTGTCTTATGTTGGCTCTGTGTTACAGTTTTAGAACAAAGAATTACGAGGGTGACAAAAAAAGGGGGGGGGAACACCCAACCTCACAGATTTGAAAATTTGACTCTGAATCACTTCCCCCCCCTTTTTAACAGCTGAAACCGCAAGCAAACCATTTTGCAAATGAGCCTCTGACTGATAATTATTCACAGGAATTAAGGGGTCAAGTAATTGTTAATAATGAATGGATCCCAGAAAGTCACCATCTGTTTGCAAACAATCCGTGGACAGATAAAAGGGAGCAAAACTCATTGAATAAATTATAATTCACACCAGATTATTTCCCTGCTCGGTTAATTAGCTCCCTGTTATTAAGAGATACTTTTTCTTTCTTTCTTTCCCCCTCACCTCTTCCACTTGCAAATCCCCTGACATTTCTGGCTTGCCCAATTAACAGTTACTACCCCCATGACTAGACAGGGAAGAGTGGTAAAATAACCTTTTCCATAAGGGCTAAGCATCTTTGCTTATCAACAGGTCCTGCACAATACCGGCAAATTTACTTCTTTATCTGGCTACACCAGTTCCCAATTCCAAGCTCATGGTCCATTAGAACTGATGACAGACAGAGCTGAGGCTGCCCAGTATGAATTAGCCCTGTGCCATAAATCGCTCTGATCTGAATACTTACAGGCATATAATACTGGGTGGCGGGTGGAAGAGCTGGGGAGATTTATTTCCAACTGGACTCCATGCAAAGGAGCTATTTCCATTTGCCTGACCATAAATCCTATCAAAAGGGATGGAAGGATAGGCAGCAAAATTATTCTGGTTCAGTGTGATTTTCATGGTACAATACACCATTCATTGCCTTCTGTTTATCTGTCTAGGTGCAGGACCTAGACAACGCTTGCTGTGATGATGGAGATCAGTGCTAACAAACGTGGTGCCCTTCAAATTCTGCCAGAGTATAGCTCCCATCCCCCCTAGCCATCAGGGATGGGCAAATCTCCCAATTTCAGTTTCTCCATATTTCTCGTTTTCCCAGTCTCAAGTTCTACTCTCCACATAGCCACAGCAGTTTGAGATTTATTTATTTTTAAGTGCTCATGAAAACAAATCAGAATTTTAGTGCAAATTTCTCCCAACATACACGTGGTTGTATTAAATGTTTCCTAATATGTGCATTTTTGCCACTTGGCAAGATTCTTTCTTGGCCTTGTTAGCCAGGCTATAGCAAAGAAGGCTGTCCAACAGAAACCAGAGGAACTGGGGGTGATGCTGGCAAGAGATTGCTAGTTGACATCCAGGTCAGAATCTTAAGCTAAGGAAGGATGGAGAACCTACATGTGTTACTCCCATCATCCTTGACCATTTGCCTTACTGGCTGGGGCTGATGAGAGTTGGAATCCAACAACATCTGGGGGGGGGCACTGGTCCCCCAGCCCTGATGTGTAGCCTGAAATCACAATGAATAAGTTCTCCTCTCCTGTCCACTACCAGGTCCTGCCATGTGGGTTGTTTGGCTTGAAGCTGGACACACCTGGCTCTGCCCTTGTTCTTCCATTCACCCTATCCAGACCAGTCCTAAAGAGATGCCCCTTCCACAACAGGCAGAGCTGGCCCAATACATTTTGCTGCCTGAGGAAAAGGACAGGATGGTGCCTTCCCACGGGATGTACAAAAGCCAAATGGGCTGGCAACTGAATACAGCTTCCACAATGGTGACAATGTCATCCGAAGTAACTAACAGCAGCACACCAGTTGAGCAGGTCATTTCAGTGCCCCACCCCAGCATTCACCAACTGAGGTGGCTGCCCTACTCTGCCTAATGGCAGAACTGGCCCTAACAGGAGGATCCTTGACCTTTTCAGTCTGTTTCCTTAAAAATTCTCCGTGCAGGCATGTGTTGCTGGGCACATATGTGGTTTTCTTGGTCAGTTGGCTATCACAGTTCTGCTGTCCCTTTGTTCCCTTTCAAGAAGGTTCAGAAATCTACCCAATCTCTACGTTGGAAAACACATTTCTTTCTTGTTTCTGTCCATCCGCTCCAACTGTTTTAAAGTTGCAGCTCTTGGAAAATTGTAAACCACAATCAATATTAATAACAGTTCATCTTATCAAAAAGGACAGCCCCAGGACTCGACGCCAAAAGAAAGGAAGGAAGAAAAAATAACAAGAGCACTGTTCAACAGCTAACTTTATAATTTAGGAATGTGACAAAATGGAAGGGAAACTTTGGGGGCAAGGAAGGAGGGGGGCAGGCTGAGACTCTGCTTTGTCCTTGAAGACAAAGCAAATGCAATTTTCATGCTGATTTGTAAGTGTGCGCATTTTCAGAATGCCTTTGAGTCAAAGAAGGCCAAGCCGTTGCTTACCAGAGGCAGAAGCTGAAATCATCTTCCCAGATTAACATGATGTTCTCCCCAGCCCTAGTCAACATACATCCAGAGAATGAACTAGCTTAGAAAAGTTCAGGGGAAGTTTCAAGGCCATGGGGCCTACACTCAAGTAGGGGGGGACATGAAAACAGTGTCCAAAAAAAGCGGAAGAGAGGAGAAAGGGAGGAAAGGGTAAAAAGTTGCCAGTCCTGGCCAGTGTAGATGTGGCAAGGCTTAAGAAGTTGTGGTGTCCCACACACACACACACACACACACACACACACACACACAGTCATACCTTGGTTCTCAAATACCTTGGTACTCAAACAACTTGGAACCCAAACACTGCAAACCCGGAAGTAAGTGTTCCGGTTTGTGAACATTTTTTTCAGTAGCTAAACATGCTCCATTTTGATTGTTATGCTTTCATTTTGAGTGCCACGCTTCCGTTTTGAGTGTTACGCTGAGGTCTGTCTGTTTTTGCTATTTATTTTTCATTTCTGTTTTTTGCGGCTCTTTTTTGTGTGTGACTGTATAGAACCCAGTTCAGATATTGATGGATTGATTGTGTGACTGCAGTACATTGTGTATTACTTTCATTTTATAGATCAACGGCCTTGTTGAATAGTAAAATTCATGTTAAATGGCTGTTTTAGGGGTTGTTTTTAAAAGTGTGGAACGGATTTTGCATTGCTTTCTACGGGAAAGTGTGCCTTGGTTTTGGAACACTTTGGTTTTGGAACAGACTTCCGGAACAGATTGAGACAAAATGGAAAATGCTGCCCACCAGGGGGAGTAAAAGGAGGCAGGTGGGAACCCCTTTACTATGCTGATCCTGCCCAATGCTATTTCTGCCCAAAGCAGTAACAGCTTCTACCAAACACCTAACATAAGTCTTATTTCACTGAGGAGAAGGCAGGGGAGGGGGGAATCCCAATAACACCCAACCTAGGGCCAATTGGGACTGGGAAAAATCTATTCCAGGCCCATCAACCAGCAATCCAACTAGCTCAATGAGGATCTAATCCAAGGATGGATGGGAGGCTAACAGGGCAAAATTACCCTGAACCCTCATGGACTAGGTCTTTTAAGGCCCTTGGTGCATCTTACCACTTGCAAGATCCCATGGTATGATCCCATCCTTGATAGCACAAGGAGGAAGCCTGACTCTGTCCAGGCTACATGCTGACAGACAATGATACCCTGTGAGCAGCTGTGCCTGGAACTAAGCTTTTATGAGTTTGGGCACAGATTCAGTTCCTGCAGCCTGAAAATGTGGTCAAGATGTTTGAAGGGGGCCAACTAAACACACGCCCTCTTTGACGTTCCTGGCTTAGAAGAGCCAGCCAAAGGGATGGACTGGAGTCTGTCTGAGGAGTGGTAAATGACTCATGGCAGGAGAGGGAGATGCCACCTGCCTTTGCCAGTCGTCGGGGAAGTGAAGACATCATAGAATCGTACCTTGGAGTCCAACAGCATCTGCCACAGGTTCTCTATCCAGGGATGGATGACCTTTTAATTTCCAGTCCAAGGGCTGCACTCTCTTTGGGGTCACATCCAAAGGCCACATGCCAAGGATGGACAAGATCAGAGGCAAAAGTAGGCAGAGCAACAGGTGTAAATTTCGTCTTCGTGCAGTTGGCTAGTTTCTGTCCTCCATCACTGTCAGATTTGTAGGACATGTTCAAGCCAAATAAAAACACTCAAGGAGGTGGCCAAGCAGAGTCTTTTAGGGGTGTCACCTAGGGAAAGGAGGTGTGACTGGAGAGGTGAGGCACCTTGGGGAGAGTCCCAAGGGCCAGACAGTGAAGGGCCTCATTTGGCCCCCCAGGTCTGACTCCCCATAGCTGACACTCACTCCCAATAAACATAGACAACAGTTTTATTCTATAACTTGGAAAAGTACTGGGCCTACATTGTGGTCAAAATACAACACTGCAGTTTTTCAAGTCGAATTTCAAGGGAGGTGAGAGTGGGTGGAATTCTGTAGCTTCAGACACCAGAAAGGATTTTTTCCCTCTCCGTAAGTGTAATTTAAAGGAAGAAAGGGAGCCAGAAGACCAGATATTGTTTAAAGGAAAAAGAAAAAAGGATTGTTTCAAAGATTCACCTGTCATGTCTGCTATTGATTTTCATAAACAGCTTGCTAACCAGCCCGTTCTTTTCTGATCATGTTCCCTGGCTCACGCAGGGGGATCATGACAGGTTCCCAAATTAATTTTTTGCCCAGGAGAAAACCCCACACAGGCGAAGCTCGCGAGGAAGGCCCAGCACTTCCGAGTCGATGCTACCCAGGTGCTGTTATCTTATTGTACTTGACGGGCGGGAAGAGGAGAAGCCAGCATTCTTAAAAACCTGAGATGACTGTGAATGAGGAGGAACTCTCATTTCCTTACAATTACTTACTGCTAAAACACACAGAGAGAGATGCATACAAAGGGAAGAAGGGCCTCACCTGACAATTAATGGACATGCAGTCATTGTAGCATAGACTGAGTGGGGACTTTGAGGAAGCCTGCAGCACATTGCTGTATTTTCTTGCAAAGTGACACATGTTTTCACCTTCCAGCTGCAGTACTGAAAATGGGTGTGGGCCCCTCAAGACGGGTGGGTTTGGAAGTGTGTATTCTAACATGTCAACGACACAATAACAGTGCATTAGTGATGGGTTTATATTACTAGTAGTGGTGCTGGTCGTATCACCATCATTTTCAATTGCGAATTGCTTCCCATGAGGCATCCCAAAGCAATTTACAAGATAATAACGCACATAAAACAGTTGCATTTATTAAACAAAAAAAGTTGAAACAAATGGATGGATACAAAAATAAATTTTAAGAACAATTATAGTGTAGAAGAGTTTAAAAGTACATACATAAACTAATTGCAAATTCAAGGCTGATACCAGCTGGGATAAAGATTTGCATACAGGAACACCCACATACCTTTCCACTTCCATCATTTTAGTATGGGTCCTCAATGTCACATACCCTCCAAGGTTTCTCCGATTAAAATAGGGACTTCCTATTTAATAATAAAAATAATTTATTATTTATACCCCACCCATCTGACTGCATCGCCCCAGCCAATTTGGGGCTTTCAACACATATAAACATTTATAAACATTAAACATTAAAAAACTTCCCAATACAAGGCTGCCTTCAGGTGTCTTCTAAAGGTTGTACAGTTACTTATCTCCTTGGCTTGGGGGGTCGCATAACTCCATACCCTCCAACCTTTCACCTATGAAAATAGGGGTGTCTTACGAATAAGCTGGACATTCCAGGATCAAAACAGAAACTGGGATGGCGTCTGTAAATCCAGGACTGTCTCTGGAAAATAGGGACACTTTAAGGGTCCGATGTTACTGATTGGATAGGTACTTGCAGAACCAGCCCACCCACGAGGCAAGATTGGGTGTCTGCCTCAGGCAGCAGGATCCACAGGGGCAACAGATCCCAATGTAGCCCTTTATTCCCCTCTGGTTCCTGATGTAGAACTTCACGTACCCCTTCTTCCCTGGTGCGGAGCCATTTTGTGGTTTGCCTTAGTTTCCAAAAGGTCTTGGGACAGCCCTGGGTATCTGTGTGCTATGGTGCAACAGGAGCAGGAGAAAAAGAACCACAGAACATAGTTAGCCTTGGTGAAGACTTGATATTTTCATCCCCAAAAGTTTTTGAGTTTCTGCTGAAATAAGGCTGCATTTTAATGTTGTATTTTAATCTTGTTTTTTAAGTTGTATTTCAATCAATTGTTTTATATCTGGTGTTAGCCGCCCTGAGCCCGGTCTTGGCTGGGGAGGGCAGGGTATAATTATTATTATTATTATTATTATTATTATTATTATTATTATTATAACATTCATGGTATAAAAAGTTACAGGGTTTCAGCAGTGGCATGCGCTGAGGGAGAACGAGTGAGTGAGATGTGGTCAATCCTACTCTTATGTAGAACAGACCCTTTGAAATTTATTAACATGAGTAATTTAGGGTCGCATTCCTTTAAAACACCTTGATGCCACATTAAACAGTCATGGCTTCCCCAAAAGAATTATGTGAACTGTAGTTTGCTAAAGGTGCTGAGAGTTGTTCAGAGGTGCCTATTCCCCGACCGGAACTACAATTTCCAGAGTAATTTAACAATCAATCCCTCTTCACAGGAAACTCTGCATATGTTTGTTTCAGCCCTAAGTGAGAGTCAGGAGGCTGAGTAGGGAAGGAGAAAGAACTGACAGTGGTTTAAGTGGATGAGTATGTTTGTATTATTGCAATGTTTTTTAAATGTTTATTTTTGTAAAATTGGTTTTACTTGTTTGTTGTTGTTGTATTTTGTGCACCAGGGATGTCCAACAGGTCGATCACAATCTACTGGTAGATCCCTGGGAGGTTTTGGTAGATCACGGTCGATCGATGGGTCCCTTTCCTTAGCGTTGGTAAAATAGAATCCGGCCCCACCCCCTCGCCCCGCCCTCCATTGTTGCACAATCTGCAGAACGGAAGACGGAGTTTACTCAGTGAGGCAGTTTGTTTCCCCAGCGATCTGTTGGTAAGTGGCTGTTCCCCTTTCTCCCTTGAGCTTAGGCTTGAATTCTAAAAAAATCAGGGCTTCCCTCCTCCCTAAAAATAGCTCAATAACTTTGACCTGAACCCCCGAAAAGGGGGTAGATCACTGCCAGTTTTTAATTCTGTGAGTAGATCACAGTCTCTTGGGAGTTGGCCACCCCTGCTGTACAAGAAAGGAAGGAAGGAAGGAAGGGAAGGAAGGAAGGAAGGAAGGAAGGAAGGAAGGAAGGAAGGAAGGAAGGAAGGAAGGAAGGAAGAATAGATGATAGATAGATAGATGATAGATAGATAGATAGATAGATAGATAGATAGATAGATAGATAGATAGACAGACAGACACCGTATTTTTTGCTCTATAAGACTCACTTTTTCCCTCCTAAAAAGTAAGGGGAAATGTGTGTGCGTCTTATGGAGCAAATGCAGGCTGCGCAGCTATCCCAGAAGCCAGAACAGCAAGAGGGATTGCTGCTTCTGCTGCGCAGCGATCCCTCTTGCTGTTCTGGCTTTTGAGATTCAGAATATTTTGGGAGATAGACTGAAATTGCAGAGTTTTGAGAAATTAAAAAACAAAGTGCGAGACTGGCTTCATTATTATCAGATAATGGAGGCATACAATTTGGACAAGAAAATTGGCTTCCAGGTGGAAAAATCAAAATTAGAAACAGAACTGCTAGAACCCAAAACTAAGATTTTGTCAAAGATGTATAACTTGCTGTTGAAATGGAATACACAGGATGAAACGGTGAAATCTGCTATGATTAAATGGGCACAAGATGTTGGACATAACATAATGATGGCTGACTGGGAACAGTTATGGACCACAGGTATGAAATTCACGGCATGCAATGCCTTAAGAGAGAATATTATGAAAATGATATACAGGTGGTACATGACACCAGTCAAGCATGCAAAAATCTATCATTTGCCCGATAATAAATGTTGGAAATGTAAAGAAACTGAAGGTACATTCTTTCACCTTTGGTGGACGTGCCCAAGGATTAAGGCTTTCTGGGAAATGATTTATAATGAAATGAAAAGGGTGTTTAAATATACCTTTCTGAAGAAACCAGAGGCCTTTCTCCTGGGCATGGTCGGCCAAAAGGTGCCAAAGAAGGACAGAACTTTATTTATGTATGCCACAACAGCAGCAAGAATACTTATTGCAAAGTATTGGAAGACACAAGATCTACCCACTCTGGAAGAATGGCAGATGAAGGTGATGGACTACATGGAATTGGCGGAAATGACTAGCAGAATCCGAGACCAGGGAGAAGAGTCGGTGGAAGAAGATTGGAAGAAATTTAAAGACTATTTACAGAAATATTGCAAAATTAATGAATGTTAGAATGATGTCAGAATGAAGTTAAGTGGTTTAAGCAGCAATGTTATAAAGGTGTATGTAAAAATGGATTGTTAACAGGTGAGAATCCAAAGTTATAATATATTATGTTAAAGGACTAAGATAAAAGCAAAGAGGGAAAGAAATTGCTGAATTAACTAACTGAATTGGAATACAAAAAAGGGAGGCGTGAGGAGGTCACGGAAACAAGGAAATGAATGTAAGGTATGGAAAAACTGATGTATTTTTTAAAGTGTTTTTTATCTTTTTTTGTATTTTGTATTTTTTCTTTTCTTTTTCTTTTTGTCTTTCTTTTTCTTCTTTTTTTAATTCATGTAATTCTTTTCTTTGAAACTTTAATAAATATCATTTAAAAAAAAGATATTCAGAATATTTTTTTCCTTGTTTTCCTCCTCCAAAAACTAGGTGCGTCTTGTGGTCTGGTGTGTCTTATAGAGCGAAAACTATGATAGATAGATAGATAGATGATAGATAGATAGATAGATAGATAGATAGATAGATAGATGATAGAATAAAAGAATCCAACTCCATTTACCTGGGAGTAAACCCCACTGAATTCAAGAGGACTTACCGTTTGAGTAGCTGTCAGTGACTACTAGCCACAATGACCGTGCTCTACCTCCATGGCTGGAGGCAGTAATGCTTTTGAATACCAGTTGCTGGAAACCAAGGGAGAGGAAAATGCACTTGTCCTACTTGCGACCTTACCAATGGGGCATCTAGTTGGCCAATGTGGGGAAAGGATGCTAGACTAGATGAGTCATTGGCCTGATCCAACAGGTTCTTCTTATGTTCTTATAATGAACATATAGATGATGGGGTTCTGTTTATGCGTGTGCGCATGTGTGTGCATGTGTGTGTATGCATGTATGAGAGAGAGAGAGAGAGAGAGAGAGAGAGAGAGAGAGAGAGAGAGAATAGGAGAGATCGCTATACTGTTCTAAAGGACTAGGATGTCAGTCTCCAAGCAAATCTGCCATCACGTTTTCCGCAGCAGGGACTTCATGTCTGTGCACTATGCTCGGCACCGCATCTCCATAGCAAGCCCCAAACCCCATACAAACAGCACATCAAAGACATCTGGGAAGCGGAAGGTAATTTGCACTGCTTCAACTCCTCACCGATAAGTCTCCAGCAATTATTCTTGCAGAGAGGAGAATGCAAGTTTCGGTGTAATTAGGCCAAGCTGATGTGCTTAAGAACCAAGGTGGAGAGAGAAAATGGAATAAAGGGACCCTGCTGACCCTTGGCTATTTCTTTAAAATACACACTCAGAGACCACATTCAGTGAGTTCTCTTCAGACCTTGAAGCATTTAAAATAATGCAGTTTCATCTCACACCACAGGTTTTTCTTTTCTATTTTGACTTCCAGCAAAAGATTCTGGGCATGACGAACATCATAGGAGAGAGACTGTGGGGTGGGGAGGATGCCAGGAGGGTTTTACCTTCTCAGAAAAACAGCGGTACTATTGTCTAATAAACAGTGAATCCATAACCAGAGTAATTTCTCTGCCAGGAACAAAGTGGGGATTCCTGCAGGAAGTTGACTCGGCATCAATTCTGGAGGGTTTTTTTTGTTCGTTAATTTTTTCAAGTGAGAGTTGAAACAAGCTAATTGGTTCTAAGTTTGAATCTGGAAAATGTAACCAATTATTGAGTTTCATTTGGGGGTTTTGACAAACCTCAAAGCTTGTAGCTAGTGCTAGTCCTATTAAGAGTAGACCAATGGAAAATATTGACCCATTGGAAATATTGTTGCTGTTGTTGTTTAGTCGTTTAGTCATGTCCGACTCTTCGTGACCCCACGCAAGGCACTCCTGTCTTCCACTGCCTCCCGCAGTTTAGTCAAACTCATGCTGGTAGCTTCGAGAACACTGTCCAACCATCTCATCCTCTGTCGTCCCCTTCTCCTTGTGCCCTCTATCCTTCCCAACATCAGGGTCTTTTCCAGGGAGTCTTCTCTTCTCATGAGGAGGCCAAAATATTGGAGTCTCAGCTTCAGGATCTGTCCTTCCAGTGAGCACTCAGGGCTGATTTCCTTAAGAATGAAGAGGTTTGATCTTCTTGCAGTCCATGGGACTCTCAAGAGTCTCCTCCAGCACCAGAATTCAAAAGCATCAATTCTTCGGTGATCAGCCTTCTTTATGGTTCAGCTCTCACTTCCATACATCACTACTGGGAAAACCATAGCTTTAACTATACAGACCTTTGTTGGCAAGGTGATGTCTCTGCTTTTTAAGATGCTGTCTAGGTTTGTCATTGCTTGGAAATATTGGCTCATGCCAATAGCTGATCTAGTCCAATATCCTGTTCTCGCAATGGCCAACTAGACGCCTGTGCAAAACCCGCAAGCAAGACGCCAGCACTAGAGCACACTCAGCTCTTGCAGTTTACACCAACTGGTATTCAACCCCTCTTCCCAGGTAACGCTGGAAACTGTGGTTTTGTGAGAATAGGGATCTCAACACCCTTAACAAACTACCCTTCCCGTAATTATTCGGGGGGAACCACAACTATGTTGAGTGGTATTATACCGATTTAAATGCATAGTGCAGAGGGAGGCAGAGAATGGTGCAGGGTTGTGAATAGCTGTTTATTGTTGCATTGTTGTGCCTCTGTGGTTTAGTTATGTGCTTTCCCCCTTCCCAATTCTAAAAACCCTGTAGCTCAAGGCCACCCCCCAAAAAAAAAATCATACATACATCACAGAAAGAGGTGATCCCCAGCAGATATTTGAGTGTGTTGCTTCTCTCCTGTCTGCCAGGAGACCTGATAATGCCTTATTTGATTGCCTTTTCTGGGTAGCATGACCATTCCTTTGAGATGGTAAATACTTAGATCCTGAATCTCTTAGGCATATTGATAGTGTGCTCAGCTTAACAGATACTTCTCAGACTGTATTTGCAGGGAGGTGTAAGCCCCTATGGTCCAAAGACAATTGGAAAGCTTTTCCCATTTCCTTCCTCCTTGCAGAGAAATATTTGAGGTCAATTTGGGAGAGTCAAAATGGCTGCAGGATTGTTCTCCTGTACTATTTCAGACACATACTTTATATACTTAAGTATGTGTTTGCCTTGTACATTTATGAACATTTATTATATATATATATATATATATATATATATATATATATATATGACCTTAGAATTCCTATAACATACACGAACATTTTTTACATGGTAAGGTGTTCCAGATGTTAGGTTTCTGTTTGTGCCACTGCTTCTTCAGCTGCTCTGATAAAACTGAAACAATGGTGTTTCCACAGGGGCAGTTCTAGGGCTTTGGGGATGGAATGCTCAGAATGGCTTCATCGGCTGAATCTTCGCAAAACTGATCCTATACTGCAGATTGTTCATGTGTCCAACATCCAGAAGTTCATTTTTATCAGAGCAGCTGCTGAAAGTGGGAGCTGAACTCCTCTGCCACATTAAAAACCAACAAGGTTAATCACAATAGAATCATAGAATCATAGAGTTGGAAGAGACCACAAGGGCCATCGAGTCCAACCCCCTGCCAAGCAGGAAACACCATCAGAGCACTCCTGACATATGGTTGTCAAGCCTCTGCTTAAAGACCTCCAAAGTAGGAGACTCCACCACACTCCTTGGCAGCAAATTCCACTGTCGAACAGCTCTTACTGTCAGGAAGTTCTTCCTAATGTTTAGGTGGAATCTTCTTTCTTGTAGCTTGGATCCATTGCTCCGTGTCCGCTTCTCTGGAGCAGCAGAAAACAACCTTTCTCCCTCCTCTATGTGACATCCTTTTATATATTTGAACATGGCTATCATATCACCCCTTAACCTCCTCTTCTCCAGGCTAAACATGCCCAGCTCCCTTAGCCGTTCCTCATAAGGCATCATTTCCAGGCCTTTGACCATTTTGGTTGCCCTCCTCTGGACACGTTCCAGTTTGTCAGTGTCCTTCTTGAACTGTGGTGCCCAGAACTGGACACAGTACTCCAGGTGAGGTCTGACCAGAGCAGAATACAGTGGCACTATTACTTCCCTTGATCTAGATGCTATACTCCTATTGATGCAGCCCAGAATTGCATTGGCTTTTTTAGTTGCCGCGTCACACTGTTGGCTCATGTCAAGTTTGTGGTCAACCAAGACTCCTAGATCCTTTTCACATGTACTGCTCTCAAGCCAGGTGTCCCCCATCTTGTATTTGTGCCTCTCATTTTTTTTGCCCAAGTGCAATACTTTACATTTCTCCCCGTTTAAGTTCATCTTGTTTGTTTTGGCCCAGTTCTCTAATCTGTCAAGATCGTTTTGAAGTGTGATCCTGTCCTCTGGGGTGTTAGCCACCCCTCCCAGTTTGGTGTCATCTGCAAATTTGATCAGGATGCCCTTGAGTCCATCATCCAAGTCATTGATAAAGATGTTGAATAAGACCGGTCCCAAGACAGAACCCTGTGGCACCCCACTAGTCACTCTTCTAGGCGGGTTATAAATTCTATGAACGGAAATGAATTTGCAAGCTAGTCTTTATATGTCTGAACTATTTGTTATTTGCTGCTGCTGCTGCTGCATGTGTGTGTGTGTGTGTGTTTGTGTGTGTGTGTGATCTTCCGCTTGTTGGTGCTAGTAGTTAAAACGGCATCTTCTTCCTTACAGCCTCAGAAACTCTTTGCAAACTCAACAGGATGTAATCATACCTTCTCTGTGGAACAGCCACTGTTTCCATGTTCTTGACCTCATATGATTGCAGGGTTGCATGAGGCAGCTTTCAACAACAGTTTGAGTTTCAAAAAAGGGGAGCCCTCTTCATGGATTGCCAATGTAATTGTTTCTCTTAAAAGGCACTCTCTGCCCTTTTAAATCTTTTCCTTTCAGTCTTCAACCTGTCGTCCTCACACACACACACACACCCGGTTGTTCATGATGAGCAACAAAACTATTAAACCTCCCACTTACCTTTTTCTGGCCCTGCACATCTTGAATTGCTTGTAGGGTCAGCACTAGGTGTGTGTGTGTGTGTGTGTGTGTGTGTGTGTGTGTGTGTGTGTGGCTGAAAAGCACAAGTAATTTGGTTCCGACAGGTCTAAGTCATTGACTCCTTTCCATCTCCCCCAATCAGAAGTGCCCAAACCTTTGCAGAAATGGCCTTGCCAATTTAACAGGCGCTAAAGCTCCCATAAGTGTGTATATCAGCACTTTTCTCCCGCCTCGTTACTTGTCAATAAAACTGCAACTCTGGTGCAAACTGCTAGTACACAGAGCCTTTAGTGCCCACCATAAAAGGAGCATTGTTCAAAAATAGCCTTAAGCAGGAAATGGATGAGTAGTTACAGAAGTTATTGCATTGTACCTTCTGAGGCCGCCAGCGTGGAGAGATCCAAACAGAATCCCAAGCGCTGTCATAAATATCCAGAGTTCTGCTGACAGATGACAAACCGCCAGGTTATACAGTTGGGAAGAAATGGCATTTCCTGTAAAGTAATTTATCCCAGAATGCCTAAGCATTCTGGATATTGTACAGAGGGTGAAATTCAGCAAATGGTGTTCCTGTGCAGGTTACATTTATCTAGCTACTTATTCATTGCTTTTAAATCCCAGCTTCCTCCAAAGAGAACAAAATGGTGTACCTGGTTCTCCATTTCCCAGTTTTATCCCCACAAGAGCCCTATAAAGTAGGTTAGGCTGAGAGTCTGGCTGAAGGTCACCCAGTGAGCTTCATGGCTGACTGGGGATTTCAATTCTGGTCTCCCAGGTCCTAGCCCAACACCCTGAACCCTACACAACAGTATGGCCACATTTAAGCTGAAAGCCTGGAGCAGTGTTGGGTCAGTTGCAAATGTAGGCTAAGGGCAGAATTCATTGTGAAGGGAGAGGATCGGTTCTGTCTGATGTCCTTGAGATTGTTCCACGTTGGCACTATGAAATGCATCAGGTTAGGAGAGACATCTGGCATCTTGGAGACATAATGGTGGTTTGCGAACTATAATTAGCACTGCATAGATATATGTTGTTGTTGTTTAGTCATTTAGTCGTGTCCGACTCTTCATGACCCCATGGCCCAGAGCACGCCAGGCACTCCTGTCTTCCACTGCCTCCTGCAGTTTGGCCAAACTCATGCTGGTAGCTTCCAGAACACTGTCCAACCATCTCGTTCTCTGTCGTCCCCTTCTCCTTGTGCCCTCCATCTTTCTCAACATCAGGGTCTTTTCCAGGGAGTCTTCTCTTCTCATGAGGTGGCCAAAGTACTGGAGCCTCAGCTTCAGGATCTGTCCTTCCAGTGAGCACTCAGGGCTGATTTCCTTCAGAATGGATAGGTTTGATCTTCTTGCCATCCATGGGACTCTCAGGAGTCTCCTCCAGCACCATAATTCAAAAGCATCAATTCTTCGGCGATTAGCCTTCTTTGTGGTCCAGCTCTCGCTTCCATACATCACTACTGGGAAAACCATAGCTTTAACTATACAGACCTGTGTCGGCAAGGGTACAGGGTAGGCAATTTCAAAAGTCTATATAAGAGTTTGCACACCAGTGCTCTGGGTTCCTCTCCTCCCTCCCCTGTGTGGGGGACCCTTTTGCAACAGTTTAATAAAGATCATGCTTACTAGCTGCTTTGCTTCTCAATATTCTCTGGTTGGTCTCTGTTATTTTCTCCTACTAACAGATAATCTACATAAGGACTCTATACAAGCTCTTAGATACCCCATAAGGGAAAGAGAGCAGTTTTTTTGTCTTACAACAGTGTATGTGGGTTTATGCATGCAAATAAAAAGGACAAAAAAGGGTTAATTTAGGTGTACTTACCCTGCACTTGCAGGTAGTTAAGTGTGAGTCAGCAAACTTGTGAGAATGAGTCATAGTGTGACTCAGCACAATATAAATACCCTTGTGTTTGTAGCAAGTTTGCCTTGGACACTGGCCCTCGGCTAGAAACTTAATCTGTGTCAGAATGCGGTAAAGAAGACATGTCGCTGCAAAGACCTTTTATTACTTTTTCTGTAAGCTACCTATTGGGTATTAACAACAGACTGAAGTAGGGTTACTTTATGCTACACCTGTATGTAACTACTAAGATGAGAAACTTTGGACTATGTGTCAGTTAAGGAACTGTCTGGTGTTTTCCTTTGCCAACCACATCCTGCCCCCCCCCCATTTGCACAATCCACGGGCGTGTTGAATGGGCACTCTGCACATGCCCCAACAAAGAAAACAATACTCTTTTGTTTATCGCAGTAACTTATTGTTGAAATAATAATAATAATAATTTATTATTTGTACTCCACTCATCTGGCTGGGTCTCCCAAAAGAATATTAAAAACAAACATTTAAAACTTCCCTAAATAGGGCTGCCTTCAGATGTCTTCTAAAGGTTGTATAGTTAATTATCTCCTTGACATCTGATAGGAGTGTTCCACAGGGCGGGCACCACTACCGAGAAGGCCCTCTGCCTGGTTCCCTGTAACCTCACTTCTTGCAGTGAGGGAACCACCAGAAGGCCCTCAGAGCTGGACCTCAGTTACCACAATCTCCAAGCAGTGTGAGATTCCAGGAGTTCCAGGCATTTACCCAGGGTTCATGTTTCCTTTTTGGAATGAGGCACTGTGGAGACTGTGGTGTCTTTGAGATATATGGTTTATTTACACATATATACAACCCGCTCCTGTGATGGAGGAGTTCACCAGCATAAACATCCCAAAGGGTCTTGTTTCTCCCATAGTTACAGCCTTGGATTCAAACAGAAATAAACCATTGCTCTCTCTCCAGCTGGCTGCTTTCCTTCTAGGTCACATCACACCCCTAAAACTCTCCACTCTAAACTCTGACTTGAAGGAAGGAGCCACCCCACTTTCTGCCTTGCATCAAGATGCTTTATCCACCATAATGGCTCATCTCCCAGGCTATCACCTCACCAGGCTAGCTGGCTATTCCAAGAATTAGAAGCCATGCTTAAATTCTAATACTTGTTGGATCCAGGAATTAGAGGGGTCCGGCAATCAGTTTCACTCCTCCAAACTCGTAATAATGTCTATTATTTTAGTGATTAATCAGATCCTAAAGCAAGCTTACATGGAATGCTGATTGATGATTTTATAACTATAACTATATGCACACGAGCACACACATATAAAAATTGAGATGGCTAACAAAGCAAAGAGCCAATAAATACTCCAGCGAAACAATGCTGAAAACAGTATCAATCACAATCATTGAAAAATGACGAATCAGAAACTAGAAACGGAAACCTGGAACAACAGAAGTCATATTCAATTTAAAAGCTGTATATAAGGGGGGATGGAATAAAATACTCTTTCTGTGTACTCAAATGTTCAGAAAAGGAAAGCCGAAATTATTGGGCTGGGGAAGGGGAGCTGGAGCAACTTCCCTGACAGGAAAAGTTACATCATATGAGGATTTTTAGTTTTGGGAGGTGAAAGGTGGGGGGAGAGGGGGGCATGATAAAGGTGTATACAATTAGCCATTGTGTGGAAGAAGCGGACAGAGAGAGCTTTTATCCCCCTTGCAGAATACTAGAACCCTGAGTTAGGGATGGGTGAATCTACCAGTTTTTGTTTCTCACATTTTCTCAAACTGAAGTTTGATTCTCTACATTTCTACATCACTTTGCTTTTTATTTTAAAGGCCGCCCTGACTTTTTCTCTGAATATGTACATTTTCATGCAATTTTGTCCAAAATATACATTTTTGCGGGGTGCGGGTGGCACTGTGGGTTAAACCACAGAGCCTAGGGCTTGCCGATCAGAAGGTTGGCGGTTCAAATTCCCGTGACGGGGTGAGCTCCTGTTGCTTGGTCCCTGCTCCTGCCAACCTAACAGTTCGAACGCACATCAAAATGTAAGTAGATAAATAGGTACCGCTCCAGCAGGAAGGTAAGTGGCGTTTCCATACGCTGCTCTGGTTTCACCAGAAGCGGCTTAGTCATGCTGGCCAAATGACCCGGAAGCTGTATGCCGGCTCCCTCGGCCAATAAAGCAAGATGAGCGCCACAACCCCAGAGTCGGCCACGACTGGACCTAATGGTCAGGGGTCCCTTTACCTTTACTTTACCCCTAACAATGCGTTTTTGTATGTCGTTGTCACCAATATAAGCATTTTAACGCACATTTTACCCTGTTGGGTACATTTTTTGTACACAGTACTTGGCTGGAAAGCTGCACTGTAGAATTCAGAAAAGTGTGAATTTTGAAGAGTGGCTACATTTTGCCTTGCCTGTCATTCGGTAAGCCATATCATGCTGGTTTGCCTTTCATAGAATCATAGAATCATAGAATCATAGAGTTGGAAGAGACCACAAGGGCCATCGAGTCCAACCCCCTGCCAAGCAGGAAACACCATCAGAGCACTCCTGACATATGGTTGTCAAGCCTCTGCTTAAAGACCTCCAAAGAAGGAGACTCCACCACAATCCTTGGCAGCAAATTCCACTGTCAAACAGCTCTTACTGTCAGGAAGTTCTTCCTAATGTTTAGGTGGAATCTTCTTTCTTGTAGTTTGGATCCATTGCTCCGGGTCCGCTTCTCTGGAGCAGCAGAAAACAACCTTTCTCCCTCCTCTATGTGACATCCTTTTATATATTTGAACATGGCTATCATATCACCCCTTAACCTCCTCTTCTCCAGGCTAAACATGCCCAGCTCCCTTAGCCGTTCCTCATAAGGCATCGTTTCCAGGCCTTTGACCATTTTGGTTGCCCTCCTCTGGACACGTTCCAGTTTGTCAGTGTCCTTCTTGAATTGTGGTGCCCAGAACTGGACACAGTACTCCAGGTGAGGTCTGACCAGAGCAGAATACAGTGGCACTATTACTTCCCTTGATCTAGATGCTATACTCCTATTGATGCAGCCCAGAATTGCATTGGCTTTTTTAGCTGCCGCGTCACACTGTTGGCTCATGTCAAGTTTGTGGTCAACCAAGACTCCTAGATCCTTTTCACATGTACTGCTCTCAAGCCAGATTTCACCCATCTTGTATTTGTGCCTCTCATTTTTTTTTTTGCCCAAGTGCAATACTTTACATTTCTCCCTGTTAAAATTCATCTTGTTTGTTTTTGCCCAGTTCTCTAATCTGTCAAGGTCGTTTTGAAGTGTGATCCTGTCCTCTGGGGTGTTAGCCACCCCTCCCAGTTTGGTGTCATCTGCAAATTTGATCAGGATGCCCTTGAGTCCATCATCCAAGTCGTTGATAAAGATGTTGAACAAGACCGGGCCCAAGACAGAACCCTGTGGCACCCCACTAGTCACTCTTCTTTCAGTGCAAAGTGAACAGAATTTCTCCCTCATCCTTACCCTGAGCTTACACTGGTGGAAAATATCTACGGCAGACTCAGGAAGTACTTCAAACAGCACCAAGTTGACTTATAGAATTTGCTACCTCAAGATGATCTATAATGGAAGTGGGAAAGACCTTTCACTCCCTTCCTTCCATAACAGCTCTTATGCTTCCTCTAACTCTGGGCAGGAGTTCTTTCCAGAGATCCAAACAAAACTATAATATAGTGTTATAAACAAGTATGGCAACCAGTGTCCCTCCTGATGTCGTTGGACTCCAACTCCCATTGGCCTCAGCCAAGATGGCCAATGGTCAGGGATGATGGGACTTGTAGTACTTCTGGAGACCACAACTTCTATCCAACTCCGTAACTGGTGTGTGTGTGTGTGTGCGTGTGTGTGGTTCTGGGTGGGAAGTAGTTTTTGCCCTTCAATCCAAAGAAGAATGCTTATCTTTTAATAAGCAATACCTACATTCGGGGAAATAAAGTGAGGATGCCGCGCTCAAGTGCACTGCCACCATTTTTCACGAAGGACTGTGAATCGGATTTCTCCCTGCTGTTATAATTTACAATCACTTATCACATTAGTTCCTTAATTGTCTTTTCAGAGTGTACTCAATTACAAAATTAGAATCCTTATCTCCCTGTGGCAGCCACCTCCTCCACAGAACCCCATAAAATGTGAAAATTGGCTTGGAAGAAGATTTTCCAGCTCTCTTTGCCGTTCATCAAAACAGTTGCCCGTAAATCAAAGCCAGGGAAGAAAGGGATCCATGCAGACTGGGGGCAGGGGAGGACTGGCTTATTAGGTAGTTGTTTTTCACTCTTCCCCCCCCCCTCAACTGGACAAAACCCATCACTAAAAATTTGGTTTGCAAATACCTGAAGCGATCAGCAGCAGAGCCCATTGCACACACATCATACAGCCTGCTCAACAATAGCAGAACGAAAATTCATACCATCTATCGTTTTCCCTCCCACCTAAAAAAAAAAAAATCTTTTTTGTACCCATACAAAGAAATGAGTTGTAGATTTTGTTCTGTGTTGCTGCCAGCTCCGTCTTTGAACACTGAAAAGATAAACCATTAGGGAAATCAGTTTCCTTATTGCCAGAGCAATTGCACATAGCTCTAGCTTAGTGCGTCTTCAATATGCAAATTGTCTCTTTCCTTTGAGAGGCTCAAGATTGTTGGCGGGGGGGTGGGGTGGGACCTCACCTCAGCTCTTTCCTGATTCTATAGACTTCTTCCAGAATATGTCTATGTGGAACCAAGAATAAGAGCTTCCCCTTAAAAATATATATATTTAAAAAGCATATATAATATCAAAATACCAGGGAGCACTGCTATCTATCCACTATTCCATATAACCTGTGATCAGCATCATCTGCACCTTAGTTTTCAAAGGACTCTCCAAATAGGAAGTTCTTAACCTGCTGGAAGAAGGATATCAAGGAGACAGGCAGACTAAAATTAATAAAATAAAATCAATAAAAATGAAAAAACAATGAAAAAATAATGTTTCTAAGTGAGTAAATGGCAACAGTGTACTCCCTCTCCAGAGCTAGTCCTACTACTACAGACATAGGCAAACTCTGCCCTCCAGATGTTTTGGGACTACAATTCCCATCATCCCTGACCACTGGTTCTGTTAGCTAGGGATCATTGGAGTTGTAGGCCAAGAAGATCTAGGTAGAGGGAGGCATCAAATGCTGGGGGGCAGGGGGAAGAGATGCATCAAGGTGTTGGGGGACAGATCTCTATGGGCTTCATAACTTGCCCTGCAATTCTTTTTTTTTTATAACATTTTTATTGCATTTTTTCCAGATAAAGATACACAGTCAGATATACAAAGACATAAGAACATCAAGAAAAGAAAAGAAAGAAAGATGAATCATTTCAAAACTTTTTTTCAGTCTTCTACCGGACTTCCCCACATCTCCCTCACCGTGCATTCTTAACAATAAAAATATCAGCAAATTATAACCTTGTTTCATGCGTTTCTTTTGTACTTTCAGCTAATTGCTTTTTAAGTTTAAATTACTTAATTAATTTACTCCAAAAACCAATATAATGTTATTTTAAACATTTAAACATTAGACCTTTCATTAATATTGCTTAGTTTCATATATCATCCACTCTCATTGCAAGAGCTAACCTTTCCAAATCATGCGAATTCTTATGATTCATATAACTTATAGAATTTTTGCAGATAGTCCTTAAATTTTTTCCAGTCCTCCTCCATTGCTTCTTCTCCCAAATCTCGGATCCTGGCAGTCATCTCAGCCAATTCCATGTAATCCATCAATTGCGTTTGCCACTCTTCCAGTGTGGGTAAATCTTGAGTCTTCCAATATTTTGCAATAAGAATTCTTGCTGCTGTAGTTGCATACATAAAAAACGTTCTGTCCTTCTTTAACACCTTTTGGCCGACAATGCCCAGGAGAAAGGCCTCTGGTTTCTTAGGGAAGGTGTACTTAAACACCTTTTTTAACTCATTGTAAATCATTTCCCAGAAGGCCTTCACTTTTGGACAAGTCCACCAAAGGTGAAAGAATGTCCCTTCAGCCTCCTTACATTTCCAACATTTATTATCAGACAAGTGATATATCTTGGCCAGCTTGACTGGGGTCATGTACCACCTATATATCATTTTCATAATATTTTCTTTCAAGGCATTACATGCCGTAAATTTCATACCGGTGGTCCATAACCTTTCCCAGTCTTCGAACATAATGTTGTACCCAATGTCCTGAGCCCATTTTATCATGGCTGATTTAACTGTCTCATCCTGAGTGTTCCATTTAAGCAGCAAGTTATACATTCTTGATAATAACTTAGTCTTTGGTTCTAACAGTTCTGTCTCTAGTTTCGATTTTTCCACCTGGAATCCTGTTTTTTTATCTAACTTAAACACCTCTTGAATTTGAGCATAATGAAACCAATCTTGCACCTTATTCTTTAGTTTTTCGTAGCTCTGTAACCTCCAATTATCTCCAATTTTTTCTACTATTTCCCCATATTTCAGCCAACCGGCCTCCATATTGGGGGTTTTTCGAGCCTTAGCCTCCACTGGTGATAGCCACCTCGGGGTCTTACTTTCTAGTAAGTCTTTATATTTTGTCCAGACCATAAATATTGCTTTTCTGACAATATGGTTTTTAAACATTTTGTGAGTCTTTACCTTGTCGTACCACAAATATGCATGCCATCCTAACGAATTGTTAAACCCTTCCAGATCTAGGACATCCGTGTTCTCTAAAAGCAACCAATCTTTCATCCAGCAGAAGGCTGCAGCTTCATAATATAACCTTAAGTCTGGCAGGGCAAACCCCCCTCTCTCTTTTGCATCAGTTAATATTTTAAACTTTATTCGGGGCTTTTTGCCCTGCCAAACAAACTTCGAAATATCCTTCTGCCACTTTCCAAAACAGTCCACTCTGTCCACGATCTGTAGGGTTTGAAACAAAAACAACATCTTTGGCAAAACATTCATTTTTATAGCTGCTATTCGACCCAACAAGGAAAGTTTCAGTCTTGACCAAGTTTCTAAGTCTTTTTTAACCTCTGACCAACATTTTTCATAGTTGTCTTTAAATAAGTTCAAATTTTTGGAAGACAAGTTGACCCCCAGGTATTTCACTTTTTTAACCACATTTAACTCTGTTTCCTTCTGAAACCCATCTGTTTCTAAGGGAGTCAAGTTCTTTCCCAAAACTTTGGTTTTTTGTTTATTCAACTTAAAACCCGCCACCCGACCAAAATCATGAATCAATTCTAAAACTCTTTTTGTACTAGATTCTGGCTCCTGTAGTGTTAAAACCAAGTCATCTGCAAAAGCTTTCAGTTTATATTGTTTCGCTCCGACCCGCACTCCCTGGACCAGCCGGTCCTCCCTAATCATATTCAAAAGCACCTCCAGGACTGAGATAAATAGTAAAGGGGAGAGAGGGCACCCCTGTCGTGTTCCTTTTTCAATTTTAAACTCTTCTGTCACCACATTGTTCACTATCAACTTAGCTTTTTGTTCTGAATAAATTGCTTCTAAACCATTTTCAAACCCCCGTCCCTGCAATAACTTGCCCTGCAATTCTTAAGCTGACCTGGTCTGATGCCAAGTCCCATGGGGAAGTGGCAAAGCTGGAGTTAAGGCTTGGCTTCCAGGCATGGAGAGTTCCAAGGCACAGACTTGCTCCAACAAAAGTTGGGGGCAGACTGAGACCACCACTTCCCTCCTGGTGCTTTCCCTGCACCACCAGAGGAGTGTTGAGCAGTGGGAGGCATGAATGATGTCCATGAGGGTCCCAGCTCTGCCTCCACAGGCCCTGGTGGCCTGGGAAGTGCCTCAGGTGGCTCCTGTCCATCAGCCTCATGTGCAATGATCTCCCTATCTTGGGCAGTCGGCTCTGTGCCCTCAAGATGACCCAGCTCCCCATCTGGTGCTCCTGCAGCCTCCGGGAGATCTCTATTACCCTCAAAGAGCTACGATTTCCAGAGTGGTTTTAACCATCAATCCCTCTTCCCAGGGAACTCTGGAAATAATAGCTCTGAGAGGGGAATTGGAGCCTCGTAACAACTCTCCAAGAATTCTTTTGGGGAAGCCATGACTGTTTAAAGTGTTAATATCACACTTTCAGTGTGTGGTGTGAATGTGGCCTAGGTCTTCTCTATGTGGAATGGTGGAAGGACACCACCATCTCCTTCACTCTTGGGCAGAATAATACATTAAGCTGACCCTGCCCCCGGCCAGTTAAAAAGCCATGAAGTAACTATCCCTGAGTCAAACTTCCCAGGTCTTCTTTTCTCAGCTGGAATATAGCTTTTAATACACTGCTTGCATGGCCCTGAAATCTGAGGGAACATCGGGGCTGTCAGAACCCAACCTAGGCTTCCTCCAGACTTGGAGAGAGCTGGCATCTTGCAAATTCGAGAGGTAATGGCCTGTGAAAAGGGAAAATTAAATATTAATGCTTGTACAAATGACAAGCTTCATACATTTTCAACAGCCTTTATTTGCCTTCTCCCTCCCTCTCTCTCTCCCTCCCTCTCTTTCCCCAGTCTTCCTTTTCTAGCTATTTGCATTCCTTCCTCAGGAAACACTCCAAAGAGCTTTGCCATCCCACCCCATAATACAATTACAATAGAATCATGGTGGTTTTTTCCCTGTGTCTGCATGCTGGTGTGTCATGTTGTTAATGTAATTCTCTGTCTCTCCTCCTCCTTCCCCCCGCCCCTCTTTTAGTGAACTACTTCAACCAGACAACATGAATTTTAAGACAGAATCATGCAACCAAAGACAGGAAGGTTAAACATTTTAGCATTCTTTTTATTATTATTATTTTAAGGAAAGGCTCTGAGCTTTGGACGACTTCCCAAGTCGTGACTCCCACCTCCTTAGTAGGCTCAAGGTGGGAGAGGAAAGAAAGGCTCGATAAGTCAACAATGGCCTCATCTGCATGATCCATTTAAAGCAGTATCATACCACAGTCATGGCTCCTCCTCAAAAAAATGAATCCTGGGAACTGTAGTTTGTTTAGGGTGCTGAGAATGGTTAGAAGACCCCATACTCCTGTTGGGATATTCCGATCCACCTTAAGGAACAGGCATGATGGTTGTGTGTCACATGCCTGTTTACACTCCAGCACAGCTTGCTGGGAACTTCCGTTTGTGTATAGCTTTTGCTTTTGCTGTCTTGCTTTGGACACGAAGGAGATCAGACATGTTTTCCTTTTGTCCTGATGTATGCTGAATAAACTGCTTGTAAATATGCTCACACAACTTCTCCTGCCACTTCTGTTGCGTGGCGTTTACTCTGCTGAGTAGCGTGCCGTGGCTTCCGAAGCTCAGGTCGCTGATGCTGCACCAAGGACTGGAGATCGTCCGGCACACCGGCTGGTGGGCTGGAGCCAGCTGGGGGTCTGCCAATTGCCCCCGTTTCCTTGGTTGCATGCCAACAACTCCCCTCATGGATCCATAATTCCCAGAGTTCCCTGGGAAGAGGGACTGGTTACTAAACCATTCTGGAATTTGCAGCTCTGTGAGGGGAATAGGGGTTAACCTAGAAACCTTCGGCACTCTTAACAAGCTACAGCTCCCAGAGTTCTTTGGGGGAAAGAGACTGTGGAGAGTGACATTATACTGCTGTACATATATGGTGTGAACGTGACCTATGACTGAGGAAGAGGAAGCTGACAGCCAGTTCCTCCCCCAGAATGACTATAAGAAAAAGGAAGTCATGTGGTGGATTGAGGTTGGTGGGCAGTGCCTTGATTGCTCTCCACTGCAAAAAAAAACCTCTAGTGTAATGAAATAAAATTCAGAATGTGATATGCAGTTATGGTCACTATTGTCCATCTCTTCACACACAGAAAGAGAGGCAGCGATTCCTCAAGAGAACACAGGTTTACGGAAATAGGGCATCTTTTTTAATACAGGCATTCTAACAACAACAACAAAATGTATTATTATTTATACTCCACCCGTCTGGCTGGGCTTCCCCAGCCACTCTGGGTGGCTCCCAACAGAATATTAAACAGAATAAAACATCAGACATTAAAAACTTCCCTAAACAGGGCTCCCTTCAGATGTCTTCTAAAAGTCAGATAGTTGTTTATTTCCTTGACATCTGATGGAAGTGCGTTCCACAGGGCGGGCGCCACCACCGAGAAGGCCCTCGAAAGCATGTCACAATTTTTTTTATTTTCTGAATTTGCAAATATTCCTGGCAGCTAGTAGGGCTGATCCCTGCCCGTCCCACCCCCCACCCCACCCCTGCTCTCAAGGGCCTTCTCGGTCATATTTATTGAAAGTTCAAAAAGTACATAATTATATGTGCACTAAACATGATGAGATGTAAAGAAAAAGAGAGAGAAAGAAAAAGAGAAATAGCACCCATGTAGAAGGGGAAATAAAGGGGGGAGGGGACAAACCCCAAAACTGTATACTTTACAAAGCTGTTATTGTACTTCACCAGATCTTAACTATTACAGTATTTGTAAAAATGGATTCCAAATATCATTGAATTTGTCCATGGCAAGTCTGTTTTTATATATAAGTTGTTCATATGTTGCAAGTTTGTATAAGTCTTCAATACAATCGTAGAAGGGAGTTTATCCCTGCCTTAATACAAGCTGTTAGCACAGTCTTATGTGGCAATAATATGGGTTCTTTGTATGTGCATGGAAATCTCAGGGTGTTAAGATGTAAAAGAAATTGTAGGAATTCATTTGTAAATTGGCCTTAGCTTGGGTGGGCCATTCTGCTGCTTAATTCTGTGATTTGTGAGAATGGAAATTACATGCTGATTCAAGAGACAACTTTTCTCTCAGCTGTGTAGGACCCAGTGTGAACAATTTGCACTTAGAATTGCATAAAAGGGTAATTGAAATAATAAAGAGATCTTAGTATACCCCCGCCCCCCCAAAACCCCACCATGAACCCAGGACACTTACATACTTTGTGGTAACGTTTAAGTAAAACACCACTAGCTGCTTGCTTCACAGTGCATCTGGGAGACAGATGATACCTTCCCTGAGATTTTGGTAGGACATGACCAGACTGTGTCCTTGAATTGTGATAATACTTCTTGCTTCCCAATCTGGATGGATGGATAGTGAGTGGTGTGTGGGTGTGTGGGTGTGTGTGTGGCCCCACCGACTGCTGTGATGTGGCCCCCCAGAAAGTGGCCCCTGAGGGAATGTGGCACTCTGACAAATATTCCCCACCCCTGCCTCACACCTTATTCAGAAGAGGACATCCCAGCAATCTACATCAGTCAGTGTGGAAAACAGAACCCCACTGGATTCAACACTCACCATGATTAATGTAAGGTTACCAGATTTTTTTCAAAGAATCTGGGGACACTTTTTTTCTTTTTAAGAGAAAAAAAAGTTATTAAATTAAAAAAAAATTAAGAAGTAATCTCTTCTGTGGTCTCCTCTGTCACGCAGCCTTCCTCTGGGCCTCAGCCTGCTCTCTTGGAGCGATAGCCACCGTGGAGTAGGCTCGGGTTGGGGATGGGCTCAGCCACGTGTCCTTGCTCTCCCGGTGCTCTCCTACCTCTTCTCCTCAGTGGCAGCAGTGCAGCAAGGTCAGGGCTCCCCTCTTTTTCCCCTTCCCCTTCCCTTTCTCTCTCTTCCTTCTCCTTCTCCTCTCCTCCTTCTCCCTGCTTCGGCTCCAGGGGTTTTACTGGTCCCAGAGCGCCCCAGGGCAGTCGGCCAGGTGGCCGGGAGCTCTCACTCCCAGCTCGATTTGGGTTGTGGGGGGGGTCAGCGGTTCCCCCAGTTGACGTGCCTGGTGTCCCTGGTTCCCCTTTGGCTCTGGCTGGCTTCAGAAGCTGCTCACTGCTATGGCGCCCACCATTTTGCCTCGCCAGAAGTCCCCATATGATGCGTCTTGTGAAGTTGAACCAATCACACAACATTCATTCCCTACTAATAAATCTACAACACTTAAAATATAAATCCGGGGACATTGAATGAAAGCCGGGAACATTCCGGGGAAGGATTTTGTCCAGGGACAGATTTGTAAATCTGAGGACTGTCCCCAGGAAACGGGGACATCTGGTAACCATAAATTAATGTCAAATGAATACCACACTGTATCTGTAAGCACCTGCTGAAAGTCTGAAGGAAACCCACCTTCTAGCTACTCAGATGTTACGATTAAAGCAGGGTAATTGAAGGAGATCCAGAGATTATTACTAATGGATGGAGTGTCAACACAGTGCTCTCCAGATATTGTTGGACTCAAATTCCCATCAGCCCCAGTCAGCATGCCCAGTGGTCAGGGATGATGACAGCTATAGTTCAACAACATCTGGAAGGCGACACACTGGCTGCCCCTGGACTAAAGTATGGCATACCCCCCCCCCCCGCACGAGTTGTATCTGTCCTGGATCCTGTCCAGCACATACAGACAGAGGCTCTTACTTGGAAGTAAGAAAGAGAGCTTTATTCAGGCAAGAAACGGCACAGGCTCAGTAGTCATGGTTCAGGAGTAGGGCAAGAAGTTCAGAACTGACCAAGTATCAAAGATGTCCTAACAAGTTTCCCCACCTCTCCCACCAAGCTGTTAAAGATGGAGCACTTAACACGCGAGACTCACTCACCTTATGGAAATGTTGAGATTGTAAGTGTGGACTCCACCAGGGCGGGTGGGTCTGCTTCTACTTGCAAAGGTGGCACCAGGTTCTAGATGACAAGACTGCACCCTTCTGCCCAATTTCCTGTTCGGTCACTGACATTTCCTGTTCATCCTTCCCCCTCAGCTGATCAAGGCCTTCTCCAGCCTCCACTGAAGTTCTCCACTCTGCAGAAAGGCCACTCTGCCCCCACTTTCAAAGTGACAGAAGTCAGGGCAGAAGAAGGAGATCCCCATTTCCCAACCCAGGTTTCCACAATTCAGTTCCCAGCTGTTTCTTCTTCTTCCTCCTCCTCCTGCATTAGGGCCTGCAAATCAAAGCCCACAACAGTATCCAACTCAGTTCTAAGCAGAGTAGACACCTTGGCATGATTAAATCCATTAGTTCCAATGAATTTCAGTGGGTCTACTTTGAGCAGAACCTAGTTACATGCAAGCCAAAGTTTTTCTATAGCTCCCTGTTCTTCCATGCGGTAGGGATTTGTCACGATTCCATGCCCATGCATAGGGCAAAAACACTTGTGAAGCTCCACCAACCTGGCTGTTCAGAGGAGATGGGAATAAAGGCCAGTGCCAGCACTCAGCACCCTCAGGGAACTTCTAGGAACCAAGCAACCCAGAAGGGTCAATAGGTGCTGATGCCTGCATTATACCCACTGGCACTGGGACATATATCAGCCTGCCTTGCATTGTATCAGGAGGGGACACACCAAAGAGCAGTTGACCCTAATGCTGGTCAATGGAGGGGGCCTGGCTGACTCACATCTCCCACTGTAGCACCAGCAACCACAGCTGGAGACCCTTCTGGTCGAACAGAGCAGCACCCCCACTTCCCATTTCCATCCAGCCAGTCTGCTCGTTCCAACTGTAATGCAACCCCACAGCTAAAGGGGGGGGGGAACAACCTGTGCATCCATCAAATAGAGATCCAGAGCAGAGGCACAGCATCCATTTTATTCTTTTCTCTCCCCCTGTCCCTCTTCCTACAGCAACTTGCTTTGTTCTGCTCTTTTCTCTCTTAATGACTACTGGGACCTCAGGTGTTCTTCAACCTTTATAGTCAACAAAGCACTGAGTCTGACAATTGGCTCAACTCTCCCTACTACTACCCACTTCCTCTGTACTGCCTGCAAGCTACATCTGTCCAAGTGCAATTTTGTCATTTTGGATTTGGGTGTGTGGGTTGCAGAGGAGCGCCCCCCCCCGTTCCACCCCCATTTATTAATGTCCAAGACAGTCATCTAATATTTAGCAGGTTTAGCTACTCCCGGAGTGTGTAACATTTTAATCCTGCCCCCTCCATTGACAGCACACAAACACACACACACACGCCCAAATCAATTGGGCAGCTTAACTGTTCCTTTAGCTTCAAACAATCTCATGCAGACAGCTTTCCTGCAGTGTTTTGCAGAGAGCATCTGGCTGAATTATTGAGCTTCCTAAGCAAAAAGGGGGTGATGGAGAGGGACCGAATTACATGTGGTTGGTTATTCCCCCCCCCCTTAGTATCTAAGAGCACTTCTGGAATATAGGAAGCTGCCTTATAGGAAGATGTCAGGTCATTGGTCCATCAAGCTTGATGCTGACTACACTGGCTGGCAGTGGCTGGCTGGGTTTTGAGACAGGGTCCTCTCCCAGTTCTACTGGGAGAAGCCAGGAATTGAACCTATGGCCTTCTGCATGCGAAGCAGATGTTCTCCCACTTGAGCTACAGTTAAGAGGAGAAATTTGGCTCAGTTAACATTTATAGGTAAATCTGCCTAATGTACACTACCCAAGACAATAGAATCCTAGAGCTGTAGAGTTGGAAGGGACCACGTGGGTCATCTAGTCCAACCCCCCAGCAATGCAGGAATCTTTTGCCCAATGTGGGGCTTGAACCCACGACCCTGAGATTAAGAGGCTCATGCTCTACTGTCTGGATCAAAAAGCTGCCAACAAAAATTGCACTTCCCCAAATTTTCCAGGTATTCTTCTTTATCCTAGTATATTCATTTTTGTACATATCCTGTTGCTAAAGTGTGCATAAAAAGCTGGAATCAGATTTCTTTCCACATCCCTCAAAATGCTTCTTATCCCATTGGTGGGTGGCGCTGTGGTCTAAACCACTGAATACCTTGTGCTTGCCGATCGGAAGGTCAGCAGTTCAAATCCACTCAGTGGTGGTGAGCTCCCATTGCTCTGTTCCAACTTCTGCCAACCTAGCAGTTCAAAAGCACACCAGTGCAAGTAGATGAATAAGTATTGCTGCGGCAGGAAGGTGAATGGAGTTTCTGTGCACTCTGGCTTCCGTCATGGTGTTCTGTGTGCCAGAAGCGGTTTAGTCCTGTTGGCCACATGACCCGAAAAGCTCTCTGTGGACAAACACCGGCTCCCTCAGCCCGAAAGCGAGATGAGCGCCACAACCCCATAGTCGCCTTCGGCTGGACTTAACCATCCAGGGGTCCTTTATCTTTACCTTGTTGTTGTTGTTTAGTTATTTAGTCGTGTCCGACTCTTCGTGACCCCATGGACCAGAGCACGCCAGGCACTCCTGTTTTCCACTGCCTCCCGCATTTTGGTCAAACTCATGCTGGTAGCATTGAGAACACTATCCAACCATCTCGTCTTTTTTATGGTCCAGCTCTCACTTCCATACATTACTACTGGGAAAACCATAGCTTTAACTATATGGACCTTTGTTGGCAAGGTGATGTCTCTGCTTTTTACCTTTACCTTACCTTTACCCAATGGCTGCATGCTACCTCTTAGAGGCAACATGCCTCTGAGTACCAGTCTCTGGGGAACAACAGTGGCAAAGTGCTGTTGTGCTTATGCTCTGCTTAAGGGATTCCCAAGAGGGTATCTCGTTGGCAAATGTGAGAAAGAGGATGATAGAGCAGATAGGCCTTTCTGTCCAGTCCAGCAGAGATCTTCTTATGGCATCGTGCATAGTCCTCCAAAGCATCCTTTTATCCCATTAAGAGTGTTTTGTGGAGGGGTCGTTTTGATGAGGTTTGGGATACATTTTCTCTCACATTTTTGGTACAGGAAACATTGGCATTGCAAATTTGCTTTTCCTCCCAACTTCTCTGTCCAAGACTATTCCTTTTGTAATTCTATCTCCATCAGAGGGGCTGATGTCCTCTTGGGCAGCCATTACAAGAGATACCCGGGCCACAATCACTGTAACAAGCAATGGGGGGGGGGAGCCAACACCTTTCCCTTATGAGTGTTAATCCTAAAAAATAATAATAAATACTGGAAAAATAAAAACGCTGCTCCCTTTAGTGATTGGATAGAAGATATATACAAACTTGCTACACACGAACAAGTTGTGTACAAATGTAGACTTGTCATGGACAAATGTAAGAATACAGTATTTGGAATTTATAAAGGTGGTGTTCCCTCTTCGCAGTAAAACTCCAGCACACGCAGCGTGATATTTACAGTCTTTATTACATATATACAAGGAACAGCTGCAATTCAAAATCAGGCGTCCGAACCTGTCAAGTCAGATTCGGGGAGTGGCTTCCTTCGATTTCGGCTGCTACTGATGAAACTGCGTGTTCTGGCTCTTCTCTGACAGAATTCATTTTTATAAATACAGGCCTCGGTCCTGTATACCTGAAGGAGTGTCTCCACCCCCATCGTTCAGCCCAGACACTGAGATCCAGCGCTGAGGGCCTTCTGGCAGTTCCCTCATTGCAAGAAGTGAGCTTACAGGGAACCAGACAGAGGGCCTTCTCGGTAGTGGCGCCTCTCCTGTGGAACACCCTCCCTTCAGATGTGAAGGAAATAAGCAGCTATCCTATCTTCAAAAGACATCTGAAGGCAGCCCTGTTCAGGGAAGTTTTTAACATTTAATGCTGTATTGTTTTTAACACTTGATGGGGGAAACTCAGTCAGATGGGCGGGGTATAAATAATAAATTATTATTATTATTACCATATTAGGTTAAGGTCTGGTTAACTACAATAACACACACACTCTTTTTGTAATGTACACAATACCGTTTTTCGTTGTTGTTCTGTTTTGTTTTCTGCATGGATACTATTTCTTCTTTCTTCTTTTTGGTGTCTTATCTTACTCTGTGCACTTGTACTTTTGTACTTTTTATTTTTCAATAAAGAATAATAATTTTAAAATAGCAACGTTCCCTTGAACTTGCTTCCGTACCTCCAAAAAGGGCATCTATACTAGAGCTTTTGCTGCTAGGCACATTTCTTTCAACTTAACCAATTAATTAAATGTCATGATTAATGGACTAGCCCGCCTTTAACCAGGAAAGTCTTATTTTGTATATATGTATCCATGCACTTGTGTATACTTAGGCAGTATATTTAGGTCCAGTTATGTCTTCATTTGCTCATTCCTAAAGGCTACATCAGTGAGGCTGGGCAAGAAGGGGGGAGGGGGATTCTTGCGGAGTTGGCGAAAGCAGTAAATCTCGGGCAAAATTATAGAACTTCCGTAGTCGGCACTTTGCCTGAGGAAATAGCATTCCTATGAAAATAGCAATTCTGTCACGTTTTGCTGAACCGTCTGGTTTGGACATTTAAAAACTCTCTCTTATGCACACACAAGCACACACAGAATTGGAGCAGTCAGCAATCTGAATAAGAACATAAGACGAGTCCAGCTGGGTAAGACCAAATGTTCGTTAAGTCCAGCATCCTCTTTTGCAGATGTCTCCAGAGACAAAGCATGGAGGCAACAGTGTTGGCTGACTGGCTGTCCCTCAGCAACCAACAATACCCTCTTGGTGTCCCATTTAGCTATCATGGTCTAATGGCCAATCATAGGCTTACCCTCCTCTATGAATTTCTAGTACAGTAAGCCCACAACTTATGTGTATTTAACTTGTGTGCATACGCATGTGGCTTTTTTGTTGTTGTTGTTAAGAAATTAAAAGGGGTGTTTATAAAATACCATATTAGTTTAGGTCTGGTTAACTACAATTACAGTTCCCCTCCCCCTTTTTGCAATGTACACAATATTTATTTAGTTTTGCTGTGCTTCGTTTTCTATATGGGTACTATTCTTTCTTCTTTTTTTGTGTCTTATCTTACTCTCTGCACTTGTAGCCTTGTACTTTTTATTTTCCAATAAAGAATGCAAAATGTTAAAAAATAAAATAAAAAGGGGTGGATAGGGGCCGGACTCCAGGAAAAATGACTTTGGCAATATTGCCCATCACTGACCCCAATAATGTGATTTTGGCTTGAGTGATAATGTGATTTTGGCACTCCCCAGAATGCAACCCCATGTAAATTGTGAGCTTTCTATACATAGGACTGAAACCAAATTCTCACTGGTGATGATTGGACTAGTTTGTCACAGCTAGCTTGTTCTGTTCATTTATTTATTTACTGAAATATTTATATAGCATTAATTCATTAAAAAAATATCAACGTGGTTCACAACAGCAGTATATAAACTGACACAAGAAAAGCATATCAGAAAGTTAAAATCAAAAATTGGATTAGCATTGCGGAAAGATATATTTCTCATTGCCTGCATAAGCCTGGCAGAATGGAAAAATTGTCAGCATCATTTAAAAGTTGGCACCGAAGACACCTGCTGAAACTGTGTTGTCAGAATAACCCACAGAAGAAGGTCGATGATACTAAAGGCTCAGTTTCTTACTGTTGTCAAATGAGCTTTGCCAACTTGGGAATGACCAACAATATTCCAGTAGATGACATTTGTGGTTGAGCAGGGATATAAGGGTTTCTGTGACCCCTGAGGTACCCGGGACCTAAGTTGCTTGGGGCTATGTAAATTAATACAAGGACCTTGAACCGAGCTTGGTAGTAGATGGGCAGTCAGTCAAGATGCTTTAACAATGGTGTTACATGTTGTTGGCCTGATGCCCCCATCAGCAACCTGGCTACCACATTCTGCACCAACTCAAGCTTCCAAACCTGTCCCAAGGGCAGCCCCACATAGAGTGCTTTATGGTAGTCCAGCCTCAACGTTACCAGTGGAGTACTGTGTTCCTTTGGTTTTAATGGGATGCTGCCAGAACTAAATTCAGTTAGATTCAGGCAGGGAGGGAGGTAGCTCATCAACCATGGTTGATTTGAATATTCACGTGTTCCATTTTTTAAGGTGAAAGGTATACTTGGGGAAAGTCCAAAATGTTTTCTTCCCACATAAACACACCTCCCCCTGATTGCTCATTCAGTTCACTGCCAGCTTCCTTCAAACCTGTTTCTGACTGGGTGTCTTAAAAAAAAACACCACAACCCAATATTCTGTGTCTTCTTGTGAGAATAGTGAATCTCAAACCATCAGGGATCCTGTGCTGAATGTGATAGTGGGATCTTGATCATATTAAAATGTAACAAAGCCAGCTGAGGGTGAGGCTCCTGCTTCCGGGCCTCACTCTGAATGGGCAAACACAGAAAAATGCACACACGCTTTTGGAGCAATGTGGGCGGGGACTCCAAAGGGGGGGGGCATTGCTCCTGAAAGTTTTTAAGGAAATACACCCCAACACATTTTTTGGTCAGTCCTCCCATCAGTTCCTTTGTTGCTGTTTAGTCGTTTAGTCATGTCCAACCCTTCGTGACCCCATGGATCAGAGCACGCCAGGCACTTCTGTCTTCTACTGCCTCCCACAGTTTGGTGAAACTCATGCTGATAGCTTCGAGAACACTGTTAAGTGTTAGGATTTGCTGAAATAATTTTGGAAATTGGGATGTAGAAAGGGGAGGTATGGGGAAGTCGGCGAAGTAAGGTTTAAGAAAAAAGGATACGAAATTATACATGTTTGTTTGTTTGTTTGTTTGTGTTTATAGAAACTTTGTAAAACCAATAAAAAAATTTATAAAAAAAGAAAGAGAACACTGTCCAACCATCTCATCCTCTGTCGTCCCCTTCTCCTTGTGCCCTCAATCTTTCCAACATCAGGGTCTTTTCCAGGGAGTCTTCTCTTCTCATGAGGTAGCCAAAGTACTGGAGTCTCAGCTTCATGATCTGTCCTTCCAGTGAGCACTCAGGGCTGATTTCCTTAAGAATGGATAGGTTTGATCTTCTTGCAGTCCATGGGACTCTCAAGAGTCTCCTCCAGCACCATAATTCAAAAGCATCAATTCTTTGGCGATCAGCCTTCTTTATGGTCCAGCTCTCACTTCCATACATCACTACTGGGAAAACCATAGCTTTAACTATACGGACCTTCCTATTTCCCTTTAAAACTGCAAATGCTTCAGATGTTTTGATACTTTGCCTGCCCTTTTCTCCTCATGTGAAAGGATAGGAGAGTGACATTTTAAGAAACTACTAAAATACCAAGCAATATTCATATATTCATACTTCTGGGTTATGCACTTCTGTCTTGGATCCATCGCCGACAGAAATAAGGAGCTCACATTTTACCTTATATGCATAATCTGTTGTTAATTTATGTGGGAGATAGGTGGCAAGAATCAGAAATATCTCTAAAAGCTATCACATTCAAAAGGAACCATTGAACCATAGAATTGTGAAGTTGGACGTGATCTAGTCCAGTGTTTCCCAACCGGTGTTCCGCGGCACACTACTGTGCCGTGAGACATCGGCTGGTGTGCCGTGGGAGGGAGGCGGGCGAGTCGGGCGGCGAGAGGCGGCGGCGGCGAGGACCCGCGTCGAGCCGGGGGCGGCTCCGCGGTGGTGGTGCCGAGCGGCGGGGCAGCGCGCGCAAAAGGGAGGAGCGCGAGACAGCGGAGGAGGAGGAGGCCGGCATGTCTGGGCAGCAACAGCAGCAGCAGCAACTCCCGCCGCCGCCCCCTCCTCCGCCCGCTATCGCCGCCACCACCACAACAGCCGCCGCCGCCTCAGCTGCCGCCGTCCCTCAGTCCCTCGCTCTGCTGCCTCCTCCCACCCCGGCAAGGGGGAGGGAAAAAACTTTCACTTTTGTGCGTCCCTCCCGGCGTGACGCTGCGCGCTGACGTCACGGGGCGGGGCTTTAATGGTGGTGTGCCGCGAGATTTTTTTCCGGTAAACAGGTGTGCCGTTGCCCAAAAACGTTTGGGAAACACTGATCTAGTCCACCCCTCCAATGAAGGGAGGTCCACCACTTTCTGAAGGCGTCTGCTCCACTGTCAAACAGTTCTTACCATCTGAAAGTTCTCCCTAATGTTTAGTCAGAATCTCTTTTCTTGGAGCTTGAATCCACTGGTTCAGGTCCTACCTTCTGGAGCAGCAGAAAACAAGCTTGCTCCATCTTCCATGTGACAGCCCTTCCTTCAGACATTTGAAAATGGTGGTGCTGTGGGTTAAACCACAGAGCCTAGGGCTTGCTGATCAGAAGGTCGGCGGTTCGAATCCCCATGGTGGGGTGAGCTCCCGTTGCTCAGTCCCTGCTCCTGCCAACCTGGCAGTTCGAAAGCACGTCAAAGTGCAAGTAGATAAATAGGTACCACTCCGGTGGGAAGGTAAACGGCGTTTCTGTGCACCGCTCTGGTTTGCCAGAAGCGGCTTAGTCATGCTGGCCACATGACCCGGAAGCTGTACGCCGGCTTCCTCAGCCAATAAAGCGAGTTGAGCGGCACAACCCCAGAGTCGTCCACGACTGGACCTAATGGTCAGGGGTCCCTTTACCTTTACCTATCTTATCACCACTTATCACCAGGCTAAACACACACCCAATTACCTCAACCCAACTTCTTCATAAGTCTTGGCATTAGATTGGTTGCCCTCCTCAGCACATGTTCCAGGTTCTAGGAAGCTTACTTACCTCTAGTAATGACTGGTGCTTAAGAAAAATAACCAAAGCAATGGTCCTCTCTGTTTTTCCTGCTTCCAAAATAAATCTCAAGCAAATATTTATAGCCGGCGGTATGAACTCGACATGTTCCTGGGACCTTTCAGCTTGTTTCATGGGCAGCTTTAAATTTAGTCCTGGCCGATCATAAAGCATATTAAGAAGCCAGGGATGAATTTGGGGAAAGGAGTGGTTCTCTTTTCAGGATGTGATGCCCGCTATTGATACCTCTTTCCCTCTTCCAGAAGTTTAACCTGAGGAGAGTTGAAAATCTGGAAGAGGTGCCACTGAGGGAGGACAGGAATACTGTCCTAGCAAAGAGCTTAGTGTGGCTCCCCTCAGCACCCACCTGCTTGACTTCTTACTTACAACCAGTCCAAGGGATGGCACTGCCTGTCAGTGGGGCTGCGGACATCCCCTTCCCTGAACCAGGCCCCCATTCTTTTTTATTTTTATTTTTATTTATTTATTTTATTATTATTATTATTATTATTATTATTATTATTATTATTATTATTATTATTATTTTACACCAAGTTTTAGCATAATCAAAAATTCAAATTACATTTTACAGTAACCCTACCCCCACCCCGACTTCCCCCAACTTCCCATTCTGGTTTATGGCACATTTATTTCTTCTGCTTATAATTTTATATGCCTTATGTACTAAGATTAAAGTTGTACCTTGTCAGTCTGTTCTTAACATTTTAACCTCATATTTATATTTCTACTTATGTTTGTCCATTGTAAGTGTATTACTCAAATTCTGCAAGTGAGTTCAATGCACTGTTTCTGTATATACTTCATAAGAGGTTCCCAATCTTTTTTTTTTTAAGTCATTTTTGTCCTTATCTTTGAGTCTCTCAGTTAGCTTTGCCATTTCAGCATATTCCATTAACTTTACTTGCCGTTGTTCTTTCATTGATATTTCAACGCTTTTCCATCTTTGAGCTAGTAGAATTCTGGCTGCATACATAAATAGATTCTTCTTGTCTTTTGGTAAATCTTGACCTACAATACCTAATAAAAATGCTTCAGGTCTTTTAACAAATGTTATCTTGAACATTTTTTCCATTTCAACCAGGCCCCCATTCTTGGTGGGGCCAGATCAAACTGACCTAACCTGGGCTGACCTGGAGACCACACATTCTTGATCCAGACCCGAATCAGTGTGGAGGTTTTAATTAGTTTCTCTTAGCCCTACCTGTCAGCTTCTTGTAGGACCCTTGCAGAACTATTTGGCACCGCCTCTCAGTGGCTCTGACTCCACCTTCTGTGAGGAGCTGGAGCCAGGAGTAGGTCAGTAATAAAACACCCGTTGTCGGTCAAGTTAATTCTTTATTCAAAGAAACCAAAACAGTACAGGCCTAGGGGTGGCAGTAACTTTTCCCTGTGGGTCTTGCCCCAACGAGGCAAGTTGTGAGGACTGAAGATCCCCACTGTCCAACTGCTGTCTAATTCTCCTTCCCCGGTTTCTTCTCCAGCAGCCTAAGGCTCTGTCACTTTGTCTCTCTGTGCTCTGGCCTCTTCATTTCTCTTCATGTTTTGGGAGACCAGGGAAGAGGGAATCCGGTCGCAGCAGGAGGGAGAGCCTGCATCATCTCAGTCTCCTGGGCCCCCCTCCTCTTCTGCCTCTGAGTCATGACTGCTGTCTGCCACAGCCTCTTACTGCTCACTAAACCCTGTTGCCTCTTCAGCTCCTGACACCTCCTCCTCCCATTCTGCCCCCTCTTCTTCCTTTGACCACTCCCTGTCGTCCTACCACCAGTCTCCTGGCTCTGAGCCTTCTTCTCTTGGGGGTTCCCTGGCTGGTGCCTCCCACCGCTCCTCTGCATCCAGCCAGTTCATGACACCTACTGCTGATCCCCTTGCCTTCCACGCTACCAGTCTCCATGGGCACAAGCCACCACTGAGGAAGTGGTGAGGAAGACAACTCTTATTCCAAGACAACTTGTTCCTCACTCTAGCTCAGCTCTCGTGACTTTCAGTTCGGAGTCTTTCCAAACTCCATCTGGAAATACCGGGACTTGAACCTGGACCATTTTGCATGCAGAACACATGCTATTCCACTGAAGCTACAGCTATCCTCCTTTACTTCAGTATAGCATTCTTAGAAGAGAAGAGTTTGGGTCTTGATCCTGCATAAAACAGCCGAGGAGACTGTTGGGATTCACAGAATGCTGGGTGAGATAGTAAGTCTGCAGGCTTGAGTTTGCTAGCTGATGCAACTGGTTGATGCAATCAGCCTGCAATACTTTCTCTGGAAGTGCTGGGTCAGAATGACCAGTGGCGTAGCGTGGGGGGTGCAGGGGGGGCCGGCCGCACCGGGCGCAACATCTGGGGGTTAGGGTTAGGGGGCGCAAATCCACGGGTTAGGGGGCGCAAATTACTTGCCTTGCCCCGGGTGCTGACAACCCACGCTACGCCACTGAGAATGACTCAGCGGTAATGTGCTGTCAGTTGATTGACTGTCATCAATTTAAAAGGGAAACCTGTCCAGCAGTAAGGGGGTGGTGTAGAAGAGTGTGGTCAGAAAGAGAGAGATAGAAAGGTCTTCCTATTTGCCTTAAGGTGCAGCCAGGTACTCTGTTGGACTGTATGAACTGCTCTTGTAGTATAGCCTGTAGATATTTGTATATATAAAGGTAAAGGTACCCCTGCCCATATGGGCCAGTCTTGCCAGACTCTAGGGTTGTGCGCTCATCTCACTCTATAGGCCGGGAGCCAGCGCTGTCCGCAGACACTTCCGGGTCACGTGGCCAGCATGACAAGCTGCATCTGGCGAGCCAGCGCAGCACACGGAACGCCGTTTACCTTCCCGCTGGTAAGCGGTCCCTATTTATCTACTTGCACCCGAAGGTGCTTTCGAACTGCTAGGTTGGCAGGCGCTGGGACCGAACGATGGGAGCGCACCCCGCCGTGGGGATTCGAACCGCCGACCATGCGATCGGCAAATCCTAGGCGCTGAGGTTTTACCCACAGCGCCACCCGTGCCCCATTTGTATATATAGCTCCCAGTAAATATACTGCACTGAAGAACCTGGAACTCTGAGCATTTCTGCTAAAGCACCGTGGAGAATTCGCAACAGAGACAGCAGTGGATTTTGAAGAGATATTTACTTAGTCCTGTCGCATGTGCCATAGGAGGTACTGGTGGTCACCCTGGCACCCACAGATGCTATGCTGGTCAACCTTGCTGTACATAGCGGGCAGTAAGACAGGTCTACTTTATCCACCCAGATCTTAGCCCTATAGGGTATATTTTCACTGAAAATGGTTAAGGCTGTTCTGAACCAACCTTTGTCTTGGCAGACATGATGGCTGCCGTTCCCTTACAAAAACCTGGATTCTTTCATATGAAATTATAAACCTATTAAGAGTATCAGGGCACCTATCTTTCCCGCGGAACGTTTCCACCTCTCCAAATTGTTTAATTATCCCGTTCTGAATTAGACCCCATTCAAATGCAACCCTTCCACACTCCGTGCACAGCGGCTGGAGAAATCACACGCCGGGCTCTTTTGATTGAATCAATAGAAAGGTTAATGCCTTCCTGGGGGAGTTTTGGTCATGTTATCCATGGGATAAATGAATCTGAACTGGAGTATGACTTTCCCACATTAGTTTTCTGGCTGTTTTTAATTAGAGGAATGAAATGAATAGTTAAAAGTAGCTACAGGGAGCACTTCAGGTAAAATTATACAATATTTTATTCCTAATCAAATACAGGGCTGTTTTGATGAAGTGAGCTTTGCTTTTCATTATGTTCTCTTTCTTCCCTCCCCCCCAAAAAAAACTCCAAACGAAACCCCAAAGCAAAGGTTT